>NC_090172.1:485000-522500 GCF_024679245.1 Pseudorasbora parva | reverse complement strand
CATTTGGTTACATATCCCGTTACATGTAGATACTATATTACAAACCCGATTCCAAAAAAGTTGGGACACAAAATGTATCATTGGAAGGGAAAAATAAGTTAAGCAAACGTCTGGGCACTGAGGAGACGAGCTGCTCAAGTTTAGGAATAGGAATGTTGTCCCATTCTTGTCTAATACAGGCTTCTAGCTGCTCAACTGTCTTAGGTCTTCTTTATCGCATCTTCCTCTTTATGATGCGCCAAATGTTTTCTAATGGTGAAAGATCTGGACTGCAGGCTGGCCATTTCAGTGCCGGATCCTTCTTCTGCTCAGCCATGATGCTGTAATTGATGCAGTGTGTGCTCTGGCATTGTCATGTTGGAGAATGCGAGGTCTTCCCTGAAAGAGACGCCGTCTGGATGGAGCAGATGTTGCTCTAGAACTTGGATAGACCTTTCAGCATTGATGGCCTTTCCAGAAGGAAATTGGTGATCCTCTGCCCATCTTGCCTTCTGAGAGACACTGCCACTCTGAGCGGCTCTTTTATACCCAATCATGTTGCCAATTGACCTAATAAGCTGCACATTGGTCCTCCAGCTGTTCCTTATATGAACATTTAACTTCTCCGGCCTCTTATTGCTCCCTGTCCCAACTTTTTTGGAATGTGTAGCTCTCATGAAATCCAAAATGAGCCAATATTTGGCAAAGTTTCTCACTTTCAACATTTGATATGTTATCTATATTCTTTTGTGAATAAAATATAATTTTATGAGATTTGTAAATTACTGCTTTCCTTTTTTATTCACAATTTGTACAGTGCCCCAACTTTTTTGGAATCGAGTTTGTACTATAAATGTTGCGTAATACATGCAACGAACCTCAAAACACACCATAACGCTGTAGTACGTACATGTAGTTCATTCTTATCGCTCAGTTAAATGTTTAATTACACCTTTAAGCTGTCATTGTTACAGTCTGATTATATATTTAAGTACTGGGGAATATGTAGTAACTACATTAGGGTGTGTTTTAGCATTAGTTGTTATTTTATTATTAATTATACATCATTTATTGTTATAACTATGCAACATACGTAAGAAGGACACTGTAAAATAAAGGGTGACCCAAATGTGTTTGGTGACCGAGCCTTTAGTCATTAGGTTATTGCAGGAGTGCAAATAAACAATATCAATGTTACTTGTGAATCTTGCAAAAATTGGGTAAAAACTTCTTGAATTGTAGAGAATGTGCAGCTTTCTTGATGCTCTAAAGTACGGATCTACTTTACAGTGTAATTATACTTTTAAGTACTGAGTAATATTAATTAACATGTCATTGGCTTAGGGTTATTTGCATGTAATTATTACTGTTATTACTACAGTAAGTGCATGTAACGTGTAAAAGACATTGTGAGTAAAAAGTGGGTAACACTTACACTTACCATAGTAATAACTGTAAATGATGTACATGCAACGAACCCTCTACCAAACACTAAGTCCATGCAGTTAATGAATATTACTCAGTATTTAAATATATAATTACAGTGTAACAATGACCCCTTAAGATAATGTGTGCCCAAACGCGCTAGTGTTGTAGTCAAGACCAGACCAACACTCCTTAATCTTAAAGATCCATATCTACTGTCTGAGAAATGGCTGATATTAATGAATAAATGTAATTAGATTATTAGACACTGTTACCAATTAAACCACTCACAATAGAATTCAAGTTACATCTGATTTGGTACAAACACATGCATTAATAATTCAGATTAATTTAACATCAAAACATGATCATTATTCAACAGTCACTGAATCATTTATTCAACCGATTCGTTCAAAGCAGCCGATTCATTTGATAACGAAACGTTGCAGAATTTCCAGTCACAGTTTAAAATGTAGTATTCAATTTATTATTATTTTTATTTTATTTGTTTATTTGACAGGGACAGTGTACATTAATCGACATTACTGTAACTTCTTGTTTATTGAATGTTTGTATAAATCAGTATAATTTAACGCTTATATTCATGGAAACAGCTCTCTTGCTATTGCTCCTCTTTGTGGGCATTTATATCAATTTTGGTCATTTTTGAGACGATGTAGTACCACAGTAACAAAAGAAAGCACATAATGTTTTTGATTGCATTTTAAGCAGTAAGGTTTACAATAAAATCACATCAATGATGATAAATCAGACAATGCACCTGCAATTTAGTGATTATCACAGATAGCATGCCGAGTAAAAGTGATCCAACCTGCGTATTCACGAATACAAATAGTGTTTTTTTTTTTTTTTTTTTTTTTGGATCACTTTTACTCGGGACATGCTATCTGGCAACATAGGATTCCATTCATTATGCTAAGCTAAGCTAGCGGCGACCCTGCCAAACTAAAACAATGCACTGAGACAGAAACGCATTTGCCCACATATCTAAATGTAGGAGAGAAGTTAAATATAAGCCCTATTTCTAAAAACGGTGGAGTGTTCCTTTAAGACGGGTCTCGAGTACTACAACACTAAAACACGCATTAAGTCTTTTATTTAATGCCCATCGGAGCTCTTGTTTAGCAGTTTTAGGGTTATGGTTATGCTATAGATCAAAGGTGGAAGGTGTAAAACACACTCAAATGAAGACATTGATAGCATGCTGTAGTTTATTGCGTATAGGAGGACTTATAATGCATAAAGCATAATCTTCTATAAGAGATGCAGTTTCCTTGCATCAGATCTCTGTGAAAACTTCATAATGGTCCCAGCTCACTCCCATCATGGCCACACAATTACACCACAACTTTTACATAAACGCACTTCATCATCATTATCATCATTATCATCATCATAAACTCAGAAGAGATAATGCAACTTGCTTTGACTCACGAACAAAAGGCTCGAACCACTGAGGAGAAGGTTTCTATTGAAGACACACACTCTGGTGCAGTTTCCAGCAGTTTATTCAAGCAAATGACAGTCTGTTATACTTTCTCTGTGGTTTTCCTCATGTACGAGCGAATGAATGAAAGTCTCATGCAGACCGGATTAATAAAGCACTGGGTGTTCTACAGTATTACTCAACCTGGGGCCGGTGGCATAAACCACTATAGCCCCGTTTCCACCAAAATTACCCGGAACAATTTGTACCAGGAACTTTTTTACAGGATCTTTTCTCCCCCAGACCTGCAGCTGTCTGCGTTTCCACCGCGATCTAAAGTACCGTGAAGATTAGTCAGATTAGTCCGCTGATGGAGGACTGCGCGCGACTGCTCCTCCAAGCCACTGACGGACAGTCATCATTTTTGCACGATGATGACATTTTTTGTACCGATTGAAAGATTTAGTGAACTGTTTACATGAGCCGTTATCTAAACCGATCTGGTGTTTACATGTGATGACTTTCAATCGCAATCATTTTGTCACATGCAGTTTGTCTGCCGCATCAGAAATGTCGCCGCTGTTTTCTCCAGCAGCTGGAGTGTGTTCACTGTAGCCAGAGCAACTCTTAACGGGGACTAATACAGTATTATATAATAAGCTATTTATTTGTTGTAAAGTGTAATAATCATCTCAGAAAAATAAAAATTCTTCTGTCAGACGCAGTTAAAGTAAAAACTGCCTGGGGCAATATACGCTGTGTCATTACTCCAACATTATCTTCATAACTTACCAAATAAAAAGTTTACCCCTCAGAAAAATGAGCTTTCCTCTCTTGTCAACATGAACTTCATTTAGACCCTGCGGTCGAAACACACCGAGCTCCACCCAAACTTCCTGGTTCCTGGGTAAAGTTCCTGCGGTGGAAACGTGGCTTTTGACTAGTCTTAAAAGTAAGTCATTTATTTTCTTTAAGACTTGTCCTAACTTTTTTAAAATCAGTCACATAAAATGATCGGTTCAATTTGAATTTGAAAAGTAAGACTGAGTACATTTTAAGTAATAGCTAGTTGGACAAATTAGTGCTTAAGATGCAGTTTTAACATCGTGGCTAAGTTTATGCAACTGGTCTCATTGGCCAAATGTACCTGTGGCAACGTTGTGGCAAACCACAAAATACATGCAAATATGTGCATATCACTGCAGTTTCCAGCAGAAATGACCACTAGAGGCAGTATAACGGCATTTTTTATCGTTTTTTTTTTTTTTTTACCATAGTCCATGATTTGTAAACGAATACATTTTGGAGTTTGCGTCCCTTAACCAGCTCCATATGTTCAGCTTTTCTGATATATTAATCTCCATAGCTCATCTGGTGCAGATTTGTGCGTACGATGCTGAAAGCTCGGGAACGATTCCTGTGAGAAACGAGTGATGATAAAAGTCGAGTTCAGAACACAAGCTAAAACGACTCGGATACAATCTTATTTTGTCTCATTTACTTAAGTTAACACTGTTGTGTCAGTTTAGGGTTTAGTGTGGGTGTACGTCAAAAAACCAACGTAACAAAAAATGCCAGAGTCACGCACATCTGTTCCGGGAACAACTACGCTTTAGCGCCACCCTGTGGACATTTCACTTAGAAACCGTTGCTCGTAGGGGTGTAAGGATATATCGCGATTTTAAAATGTGACGATATGTATCGTTGATGGAAACGATAGGATTCGGGATATAGAGTTGTTTTATCCAAGGCTCAGCTTGCTGTCGTCGGCCTATTTATAAGGTATAATTCACCCAAACACAAATTTACTCTGTCATCATGAACTCACCATCATGTCGTTTTTTATTTAACTTCCAAACACAAATGAAGATCTTCTTTATGACACCTGAGGGATTTCTGTCCCTCCATTTTTAAAGTTCATTCCTCTCAAACTTAAAAGAAATGTCATAAAGGCATCGTAAAAATAACTAATCGAGAGTCTAATCCGAATCATCTTTAGTCTTCAAGTCTTCTGAAGAGACACAATGGCTTTATATGATGAATATATTTAACACGACGCACATACTGTAGTAAACACGGACGTTCAAATGATTGCGTGACGCGTGAAAACAACAAGAGAGGGAGGAAATGCAGAATTAAAGTTCTTGGATGAGCTACGTTTATAGTTTAAGAGCGGCCATGTTGAGATATAATGTATAATAATTCAATGGCGGAATATTTGTGGGTCCTGATAATAAAACACAAATAATAATATAATAATAATAAAAACAATTCTTTATTTTAGCTTAAAGGGGGGGTGAAACACTCAGTTTCAGTCAGTGTCATGTCAATCTTGAGTACCTATAGAGTAGCATTGCATCCTGCATATCTCCGAAAAGTCTTTATTTTTTTAATAATTATATAAGAAAGATGCGCTGTTCCGAGTCTTTCCGAAAAAAGCAGAGCGGGTGGGGGCGTGTCGTGTGAGCGGAGCTAAATAATGACGTGTGCAGCAGCGCGCTGTGTGTTGAGTCGAGCGTCATCCCTAACAGCGGGAAAAAACTTTATTCAAAATAAAAATATGGCTTTTAATCAGATACAGCCATACATCTATGATCCGGAATCAGACCCAGAGGCTGCAGTTGAACAGGAGCAGCAGCAAAAACGACTAGAGCAGGACGTCTCTATGTGCTACAAGTTATACACTAACTATATAATATGCTTAGCGGCTTGTGTTATTTACATATTTATACTTGAATTATATCGTCGTATTTTTGTCTTTGAAGGTGTACATGTGGGAAGTGCAGTTGTGCACGTGTGTGTGTGTGTTTACGCGTGGTTTGTGTAGACAGTAAGCGGACTAAAAAAAACACAGACATTTGAAGCAGTCTCACTCACCCTTCTAACGTTGGGACTGCTCCATCCTTCAGCATTAGGCGATCGGAAAATCCGGTGTCGAGCTGGGCCTTGTTTATGAAACAGTCGGCACCGAAATGCAGCGAACAGATATAAACATTCGCGCAACTCAGTTGCTGATCCGGAAAAGCAAATTACATCCACTGTTGCCTTACCGCGGGGTTTTTGGCGAATCTGTGCAGGACTGTCTTGGTCTGGCAACCAAAAACGCACTTTTTTGGTGACATTGTTATGTGCTATGTGTAATTGTCACCTGTCCAGCATCCTACAAGCCAGCGCTTTGATGGGCGTAGCCTGTTGCTTTCGCTCTCTCCCTCGCTCTCTCTCACGCGCTTCCGGTAGAATTGTCCGTAAGGCCCATACAAGGAAATTCCGCCCCCATTAACGTCAAAGGGGACGCATGATCGCAAAAAACTTGCCGAAACTTATGACTAACCGGAAGTAGTATTTTTGACAAAGAAATACTCCCATCAAACGTCCACCTTAACTTTTGAAACTTTGTCTATGTTTAGTATGGGATTCCAAGTCTTTAACAGTGTAAAAAGATCAGTATGCATGAAACAGCATTTCACCCCCCCTTTAAAATATCGCATACATATCGTATCGTGAGTTCAGTATCGAGATACATATCGCATCGTGACACGAGTGTTTCGTTAAAGCCCGAGTCGCGATATGTACGTATTTTGTGGTTTCCCGAAACGTTGCCACAGGTACGGTTATGAGTTATTTAAATCTGCTACACGGCTCTTACATGTAAAGGTGAATTCAGAGTGAAGTCTTTTTCACATTAAATCACATTAGCACAATAAGGACCACATTATGAGCACATCGAGAGGAAGTGGATTGGGGCAGTTAAAACCCCATGAATCCACCATACCTCTTTTCTATCCCTGATGAATGTTCATCCTGATCTTGGGAGCGATTTAGGAAGCGTTTGCTCTTATCCCACCACTGCGGTTGACCTACGCGCCTCATAAAGCCTCCATAGCGCTTATATAGCAGCCTTGCCCCATTCCTCAGCTCATAAAGCCCCGCCCTCTTCATAAAGCCGCCATAGCGTTTGGCCACGCCCATAACTCCTCCCTCTTTTGCATTCGCCGCCTCCCTCTCGCTGTCAGCCTCGACCTGATTGGTCAGCACTTCAACATCGTGATTGGTCAGGATTGCGTTGCTTTGCTGGACATCCTCGGGCCCATATAGCTCGGCCATCTTCTTCATAAATCCTCCATAACGCTTCATAAAGCCACCGTATTTTTTGTCAACACGGTGGGCGTCCAAATGTTTGGCTTCTTGGTTAGCCTCAGCTTTCTCCATGAATGGTTTGCACAGACTCCAAAAGCTGCCGGCGTTCACACGCTCCTCACACTCCAGCACACACTCCTGTGGAAGACGTGAAGGTTTAGATGAGAACAGTCAGAGTAATTAACAGCTGTGTAAGATTATGAAACACTCGCTCAATCGCTCTCATCCTTCATCGCTCAAACTGGGCGGTTTATGCAAATGAGCGTGTGTGTTTTGGATGATAGCGGGGTGTGTAGGTGTAGAGGTTGTGCTAAGCTCGTGGGCAGCCATGGAAACACTAATACAAACTGACATTTGAACAATACAATACCGAACCGACACACAAACATCAATCGCTGAAGCGTTTGCTTCACTCAGAAACAGAGAGAGTGGGATCCAATTGCAAAAATTACACAAAACACTGAAGCCAGGAAACAGAGATGACCAAACCAAAGCCCTGTGTGAGGCCGGACACCTAAATGCTAGCCTAGAAATCTAGACACACCCTAGCGGAAGCAAATCTAATCTGCCGCGAGTGTCGTCTTACAGCTCTCAATACACGTATGGGCTGTAAAAGCCAAACTCTGGTCGGGCCAATCACATCGTGTATAGAGTCGGTGGGCGGGGCTTAACCTAATGACGGCCGAGTTGCGTTTGCGTGCTTCTAGTAAACACAGAAACTGGCGAACGGCGGTCTGTCGAATCAGCTTTGACCGCGACTCTGGAAGACTTGAGTTAAGCTTTTCTCTGAGAAAAGAACAAAGAACGGCACTGAAGTCATTCTGAAGAAGGGAAGATGTGTTCGAGTTTAGCCGACCGGATACGGCGAATGTTTAATCTGTCAGCTCCGCTTCACCTTCGTTGCTCTGGTTGAGGTAGCGCTATCCTATCGGCTCAGCAGACACTCCAGGATGAGCTGTCAGTTTAAATCTAGACTAAAAACACATCTCTTTACTATGCCATACACACAGAACATTTTTAACTCTAATTATTCAGATCAATTGACTGATTGTTAGGCTGCATTAACTAGGTCAGCCGGAACCGGGAACACTTCCCATAACACCTGATGTACTCGTTACATCATAAAAAGAGTGGACATAAAAAATCTACGCTAATGTTAGTCTCTCTGTTTATCCCGAGGTTTATCCCGGATCTGGGCCGTGTCCGGATCGGATGGTGGACCTGCCTGGACATGACCAGCTCATCCTGGAGTGTCTGCTGAGCCGTGTCAAATGGTGTCTCCTCCGAATTTGCCTCACTGGCACGACATGCTCAAAACCCGTCTCCACCGCAATAATTCCGATCTTTCATGTATTCATACTCTTGTGTAATCGACGCCCCATCCTAAATAAATCTGTCTCTTCCGTGATACCCTGAAAATTTTGAATATTCCGATCTAATATGATTTCCGACCTGTAAGGTTGCCAGAGTAATAATCTTACACGGTGTGTTAGTAGGCCAGAGGAGAACTGGCACCCCGACTGAGTCTGGTTTCTCCCAAGGTTTATTTTTCTCCATCATGCCCTGATGGAGTTTTGGTTCCTTGCCACTGTCGCCTTTGGCTTGGCTTGCTCAGTTGGGGACACTAAAAATATGATTAAAGTTATTCAACTTATTATACAAATAAAATGTATGAATTAGGTCTTATTTAATTCTATAAACTATAATACTGATCTGCCCACATTGTCTCTCTCTGATAAATTAAAATAAGCTGATAACATCACTGTTTACTCCAGAACGACTGTACAGCCAAATCTAATTCTGCTGCAGTATTGTCCTGTTTAACACTGAAGCTGCTCTGACACAATCGGCGCTGGAGAAGAGCGATAGAAATAAAGATGACTGATTGATACTTCCTGGTTCTAGTAAGAACTCGAGCTGCTGCGTTTTGGACCAGCTGGAGTTTGTTTATTAAGCGGGCAGGGCAACCACCCAGTAGAGCATTACAATAATCTATCTGTCTGTCCATCCATCTATCTATCTATCTATCTATCTATCTATCTATCTATCTATCTATCTATCTATCTATCTATCTATCTATCTATCTATCTATCTATCTATCTATCTATCTATCTATCTATCTATCTATCTATCTATCTATCTATCTATCTATCATGGACCAGCTGGAGTTTGTTTATTAAGCGAGCAGGGCAACCACCCAGTAGAGCATTACAATAATCTAGCCTTGAGCTCATGAACGCATCGACTAACTGTTCAGCATTTTGCATTGAAAGCATGTGCCGTAATTTAGATATATTTTTAAGATGATAGAATGCGGTTTTACAGATGCTAGAAACGTGGCTTTCAAATGAAAGATTGGTATCAAAGAGCACACCCAGGTTCCTCACTGACGACGAGGGCTTGACAGAGCAGTCATCAAGTGTTAGACAGTATTCTCGGTTACTACTTGTGGAGCTTAATTAATTAATTCAGTTTTATCTGAATTAATTTGCAGGAAATGACTGGTCATCCAGTGTTTTATATCAGCTCTGCGTTCCGTTAATCTTGTGAATTGGTAGGTTTCGTCAGGGCGTGAGGAAATATAGAGCTGAGTATCGTCAGCATAACAATGAAAACTAACGCCATGCTTCCTAATGATATCTCCCAGTGGAGCAGATACAGGGCAGCGGTCCTAACACTGAGCCTTGCGGTACTCCAGACTGAACTTGTGATCGGTGTGACATCTCTTCATTTACTGCTAACGGTCAGATAATTTTCAAGACTATTCAGAAGAATATTGTGATCGATAGTATCGAATGCAGCGCTAAGATCGAGTAACACTAATAGAGAGACTCAACCACGATCAGATGATAAGAGTAAATCATTTGTAACTCTAATGAGAGCAGTCTCAGTGCTATGATATGGTCTAAATCCTGACTGGAAATCCTCACATATACCATTTCTTTCTAAATAGGAACATAATTGTGAAGACACAGCCTTTTCTAGTATTTTTGATAGAAAAGTGCATCTAAATATGCGAGTATACTTCATTTTCCAGTCTCGCGCACAGAGTATACTCCTTTGGCCGTGAGTATGGACAGATGTGTTTGCTGTGTGCATCTATCCATCATTAAAGTGCAAGTGTTTATCCAGGATAATCTAGTAGCAGAGAGTTTCATTTCTACTGTTGCTGTGAATACAAATGATAGCATCTTTTAAAATGAGTAAGATTCTGCTATAAATCGATTACATGATCAATTATTGTGATGCATTAGAGGTGATGAATCGCTGAACACAACACGTGACTCTGGAGCTCAACACCAGCCCTGATCTCACGGGTATCTGTGGCGATAGCCAACATGATAAGGCTCAAAAATATCACATTTCTCTTTAATGCCAAAAATCATTATTATATTAAGAACATGCTTCATGAAGATATTTAATGTTCTACCGTAAATATGTCATGAATGTATAGTAGTAGTAACATGCATTGCTAACAACTTTAAATGAGATTTACTCAATAATGTCCTAACACAGATCAATGGAAATATTATGTATTCAGATTTGAGATGGACAAAAACTTGTTGCTATCTCTGCCCCCTCTTGTGGTTGTGTGGAAAAAAATGCGTATGTGTGACGTAGTAGCCCAGGATGTGTATGAAGAGTGTAAACAAAGTATAGGGGGAGAATCGGTTCTGAGTTGTACGGAGAAAATTATGTGGTGACGCAGTCAATGCTCCAGTGAATGCTAGCAAGCAGAGTGCAGTTATGCCCGTGAATGTGTACCGTTTCCACTGTGAGGAATAAAGCCCGAGTTCATTGCTGAAACCTACGTCTCGCTGTTTTGTGCTTCGGCTCAGTTAGCCCGGACCACTAGATGCAAGTTACCTGCCGCGAGCCAAGTTATTATATTGAAACCAGCTCGCACCCAACTACGGTTCGGTGCGCGGAAGCTGAGAAGGTAACACTGGGGGCTTCGTCCGGGATCTAACAAAACAAAAAACGCTTCGTCGGACACGGAATGACGGCGCGCGGGGTTACAGTTAATCCCGTCGCGATGGAAATTTCAAACGTAAGCACTAACCCATTTCTCGTGGATATCAGAGACACTAATATGGACCCAGTTAAACACGGGTACGGCCGATATGCCGACAGCACCAACCCTTTCGCGGCTGGCATGGAGCGAACATTAGCCGCGGACGGAGCGACTGTTTACGGCCGGCTGCCGTCATTCGACCTAGCTTCGCCCCTCACGCCACCGCCGTCACGGTTGACTAACCCATTCCTAATGCCCGGGGAACTACAAAATAAAGCAGACGGTGAGTCCATGTACTTCCATCAGCAAACTTGTAACTGTTCAAAACATATGGCAGCCAGCTCAGTTGCAGTTTTACCGGACGGTTTGGGAAATAGCCCCGCTCCAACGTTTGCCCCACATGCTGCTAACCAACTAGCTAACCCGTTCACTTACATGAACTGTACACAAAACCCTTTTTCCCCGGCCCACGTATCACACTCCCAGTTCACTTCGACACCTTTCCAATCCTGCATGCCCAGGTCTGTGGAACGTTGTGGAGTAATAAACTATGATGATAACCATGCCCCACACCATGCCCGATACCAATACGGTCAGTCAGCTAAAGAAAGGGCCCAATCGGCACAATGGCCATCACGCACAGCGCCAGCTGTTGACATAATGGACACTAGTGATGATGGGCATTATGGATATAAAGAGAGAATTCCAATATTAATGCCAGGCCATTTTGATGGAACCGGTTCCTGGAAAGATTTTATTCATCGGTTTGAAAGCTGTGCAAGGGCAAACCATTGGTCAGAAACGACAATAGCGGTTCAACTGAGATTCAGCTTGACTGGCGCGGCTGGAGCTATCATCCATAAAAACCCCAGATCTGACCGCTGGAGCTACCGGCGGATTGTGGCTGAAATAGAGACCGCCTACGGGCCGCGCTCCGACCATGCGGCGGCCATTGGCATTGAACTGAGACAAAGGGTTAGGGGGCAAAACGAAAAATTGCACGAATTAAGGGATGACATCTACGAGAAAGTGTCCATAGTGTATGCTGACCGTACGGAGTTGGAACAGGACGCCATCAGTGTGGAGGTTTTCACCAACGCCCTGGCCGACGCCGATGTGGTGCAAAAACTACTGGAAGAGCAGCCGCGCACCCTATCCAGAGCATATGATATCGCCCACAGCTACGAAGCCACCAAGAGGGCCGCTAGAACAGTCACACAATTCATGCAGCCTGGCCAACGCGGACTTGTAAATCAGAGGGCCAGGGCCGCCACGGTACGTGAAAATAACAGCAGGGCAGCTGGTGTGGAGCCGGTGGGGGTAGGTGTTTGGTCTATCAATTCGCCAGAAAGGGCTCCAAAGTTTAATCAGCAGTGGCGCCAGAAGAGAGACAAAAATGTCAAAATGCCTGTGGCGGATGTTCAATGCCACAACTGCTCCGGTCTAGGGCACATCCAGAGAAACTGCCCTTCCCTCCGTCGACCCCGACAGCAGTTCCGGGCCGTCAATCAGAACACAGCACCTGACCCAGGTATAGTGGTCACCTGCACTGCGAGTCAGGAAGATGACATGTGTGTTAAAATATCGATAAATGGACTGGAAATGTGTGCTCTGCTTGACTCTGGTGCTAGGAGGAATGTGTTGCCCCTCCATCTCTTTAACTCCATTCCCACAGAATCCAGAACCACAGTAGAGCCATCTGTCGCACAGGTCCTACAGGGCATCGGCCCCACTGGTCTGGCAGTGCTGGGGGAAGTCAACCTACCAGTACAAGTTGGGAGCAGAGCGACCAATGTGAACTTTATTATGGCTGACACAGCCGAGAACACCGAGGTTATTCTGGGGCACCCCTTCCTACACCAGACCAGTGCCCAGCTGGACTATGGTCGCCGGGAGATAACCCTCTTCGGAGAAAAGGTACCTCGTTTTAACCCAAGCCATCAGCCCCGGGCACACATTGTCAGAGTGGCCCGGACGACAGTGTTGGAGTCGGGGCGTGAGTATGTAGTGCCCGGCACAGCCCAACTTCGCCACGCTGCTGAGGGAGACTTGATGCTGAGCCCAACCAAAGGTTTCATCGAAAAGCACCATGTGCTAGTGGCTCACGTCATCGTGCAGGCGCAGGGGTCCACCAACGTTCCCATTAGAGTTTTCAACCCTTGTGCCTTACCTGTCACTTTGAAGAGAGGTGCTGTGGCGGGGATTCTACAGCCAGCCACCGTGTTGGGGAAGGGGGAGACCCAGCCACCCCTGACTCCATCAGCACTTGAGCCTATTAACTCGGTCTGTGTTTCTTTACCCAGCCACCTGCAGGTCCTGTATAACGAAAGCTGTGCTAGCCTGGCCAGGGGTGACCAGGAGAGGTTGGCCCACTTGCTACGATCATACAGTGATGTCTTCTCCACGGGGCCCACTGACCTTGGCCGTACTGGCCTCGTACAGCACGACATCCTCACCACCCCTGGTCCGCCTGTGAAACAGCAACCACGCAGGATGGCCAGAGACAAACAAACGGCAGCAGACCAGCAGGTGCAGCAGAGCCTGGATACTGGAGTGGCCCAGCCCAGCAATAGTGGCTGGGCCGCACCAATCATTATGGTAAGAAAGAAGGACCAGTCGTTGCGGCTATGTGTCGACTACAGGCCTTTAAATGAAAGAACCATAAAGGATGCTTATCCACTGCCCCGCATCCAGGACACCTTGGACACACTGTCCACTGCAAGGTACTTCAGCACGCTGGATTTAACATCAGGGTACTGGCAGGTGGAGATGACACCGAGAGCTCGAAAAGCTGCTGCTTTCTGTACCCGAAAGGGCCTTTTCGAATGGAACGTGATGCCTTTCGGACTGTGCAATGCGCCGGCCACGTTCCAGAGGCTCATGGACCGTGTCCTGGCCGGGCTGCAGTGGGAGACCTGTTTGGTCTACCTCGACGACATCATTGTCCTGGGGCGGGACGGAACTGAAATGTTGGAGCGGCTTGGTCAAGTGTTCGACAGACTACGCGCAGCCAACCTGAAGCTTAAACCTTGTAAGTGTGTCCTGTTCCGAGAACAAGTGGCTTACTTGGGGCACATCGTCTCCGCCAAAGGTATTGCCACCGACCCCCGAAAGATTCAAAAGGTGGCTGGGTGGCCCGCACCCCAAAATCTATCTGAAGTGCGTCAGTTTGTTGGCCTGGCTTCATATTACCGACGTTTCGTCAAAGATTTCGCCTCCGTTGCCAAACCCCTCCATGAACTCACCAAAAAGTATGCACGCTTTAACTGGACGGACAAGTGCCAGGAGGCGTTTGAGCAACTGAAAAGCCGGCTGACGTCGGCACCTGTGCTGGGCTATCCCCTCGACAGTGGCAAGTTGTTTCTCGACACAGACGCCAGTGACTGGGGAGTCGGAGCAGTCCTCTCCCAAGTGCAAGAAGGTGAGGAAAGAGTACTCGCTTATGGGAGTAGGAGATTGTCGGCCACTGAGCAAAACTATTGCACCACCAGACGAGAACTGCTGGCAGCTGTCGAGTTCACCTCTCATTTCCGGCAATACCTGCTGGGGAGACCGTTCATCATACGAACTGACCACAGCAGCCTGCGCTGGTTGACTCGGATGAGGGAGCCCGAGGGCCAGCTCGCTCGCTGGCTGGAAAAATTGGCAGAGTACGACTTCCAGGTGGTCCATCGTCCAGGGAGGCACCACCAAAATGCGGACGCGCTCTCCAGAAGACCCTGTGGGACGTCGTGCCCATGCACCGTGCCAGAGCCTAGCCTCGATAACCAGCTTCAGCACAAGGGGGTTCAGTGCAACATGGCAGAGGATGCTGGGGAAACTCCTGCAGAGCAACCTCCAGTGGGGGTAGTGGTGTCCGAAGGTAGCTGTGGAGGCAGCCCCGCAGTTGAGTTTAAGTATCTTCCAGTGGGGGTAGTGGACACTTTCAGTGACAATCAAGCGGGCTCTTCGTTCCGTCCAGGTGTCTACAGGGTGAGTGGGCCAGCACAAACCAATTTGTTTAGTGGTTGGACCCAAGAGCAGTTAATCAGTGCCCAAGAAACTGACCCAGACATAGCACCAGTGAGGAAGTGGATGGATGAGAGGAGGGGTAGGCCACCCTGGGTTGACATTGCACATTACAGCCCTGCCACCAAAGCCTACTGGTCACAGTGGAAAAGGCTCTATCAAAAAGACGGAGTTTTGCTAAGGAAATTTTACTGCACGGATGGAAGGGTGTTCTATCCACAGATCCTGCTGCCTCTGAAATACCGCACTTCAGTGACAGAACAATTGCATGATGGTCCAGTCGGCGGCCACTTTGGAGGAGAAAGGACCCTTGCACGTCTTAAGGCCCGGTACTATTGGTACAATATGAGAGATGATGTCACTCTGTGGTGCCGCACCTGCACTAGCTGTGCTGCAAAAGCCCGCCCCAAGAAAACACCTCAAGCCGCCATGGGCACAGTGCGAGTTGGTGCCCCCTTCGAACGGATAGCAGTTGATATAATGGGACCATTAAATGAAACCGAGAGGCGCAACCGCTATATAATAGTGGTACAGGACTACTTCAGCAAATGGGTGGAAGCCTATCCTGTTCCCAATGAACAAGCAACGACCGTGGCTGAAAAGATAGTTTCCGAGTGGGTGTGTAGGTACGGAGCTCCACAGTGCTTACACAGTGACCAAGGTACCAATTTCGAGTCAGCTGTGTTCCAAGAAATGTGTGCGCTGCTGGGGATCGACAAGACGCGGACTACGCCGTTTCGTCCACAGTCCGACGGTCAAGTAGAGCGCTTCAACGCCACTCTGCAGAAAATCATAGCCACTACTGCAGAGCGATGCCATTGGGACTGGGACATTATGACCCCATACGCGGTCATGGCTTACCGCGCAACCAAACACAGTTCCACGGGCCTGACGCCTAATATGATGCTGTTCGGACGGGAAATTACAGAGCCAGTGGATCTTGTTGCTGGGTTGCCGCCGGACCCAGATAACACTGCTACTCCCCCATCCTATGTTGTACAGCTCAGAGAACGGCTTGAGCTATCTCACCAGTTGGCCCGGGAGGCGCTGGGGAAATCTGTAGAGCGTGCCAAACGACAGTACGACAAAAATGTTTGCAGAGTCCAACACAAAGTCGGTGATGCAGTATGGTTCCTGGTCAAGGGCACAAGGAGAGTGAAGAACAAAGTGCGGAAGTTCCTGCCTTCCTACGAGGGTCCATACTTCGTGGTGGGTATACTGGACGATTTGGTCTACCGGATTAAAAGGGGCCCGCGAACGAAGATGAAAGTCGTTCACCACGACAAACTCAAAGCCTACCATTCCAGGACAACACTAGACAATGACTGGGTGTTTCAAGAGGTTGAAACGTGGGCACCAGTGGAGGCGCCACCCCCAATGTCGGACCCCAGCTCGTCAGAAATTGATATCGGCCCCCTTGACCTGTGGGGCACATCACCAGGGACAGAGGACCCTGTGGTGGGGTCTCTTCCAGGCCTTTTCTCTTTACCACCATCATCGCCAGCCTCACCAAGCAGCAGCCAGTTCCCTAGCCACCTTCCCATTCCACTGGATGAGGCCAGGGGACAATGTGCTTGTCCCCTTTCGAACTCCACTCCTCGACGTCGACCCGGGAGGGTCCGCAGGGCTCCTGATAGGTTTGGTGAATGGATTGATCACTGAGCATATCTGCCTGAGGTTGGGTGTAGGCGGATCGCTGCCCTCCTCAGTGTCAAAAACAAAAAGAGTTCCAGTATTGTCAAAAACAAAAGAGTTCCAGTATTGTCAAAAACAAAAAGAGTTCCAGTATTGTCAAAAACAAAAGAGTTCCAGTATTGTATCATTACAAAAGTAATTTGACTATGTTGAGGTTAAAATGTGAAGTTGGTATGGGCTTAATGTGATTGTTTACTATCAACAGTCGGAAATTTGGATACTAATGGGCCCCTTAGTTTTGTTATGGCATCCTGGGTATGTTTAATGCTAAGCACTTTATTAAGGATTTTTGTGAAGCACATTATGAAAAAAAAATCTAATTTGTTTACCTGAACATTTCCCCCCCCCCCTTCTAGCTTTTGCACTTAAAATCCTGCATCCTGGGTTAACTTTACGCTAACTTTGAGTTGGTTTGGTTAAAGTAATAGTCACATTTTTTTCTTAGGGAATGTATAAGTGTCATGTTTAGGACCTTTACTTCATGTACGAACAAAGGAATATGCAATATGCCTTAATGGACGTCTCATGGACATTGCCTCTTCACCTTAACTTTCCACTCCAGGAGGGCCCTTCAAGGACTGTGGGACGTATGGGTTATGGTTGGGGATGTTGTATAATGACTATCCAATTAATATTTTCCTGTGTACTGTGTAATAATGCTGGAGATATGTTAAGGGTTTAATCATTCTCCAGAGTGGGGGTAGTGTTGCTATCTCTGCCCCCTCTTGTGGTTGTGTGGAAAAAAATGCGTATGTGTGACGTAGTAGCCCAGGATGTGTATGAAGAGTGTAAACAAAGTATAGGGGGAGAATCGGTTCTGAGTTGTACGGAGAAAATTATGTGGTGACGCAGTCAATGCTCCAGTGAATGCTAGCAAGCAGAGTGCAGTTATGCCCGTGAATGTGTACCGTTTCCACTGTGAGGAATAAAGCCCGAGTTCATTGCTGAAACCTACGTCTCGCTGTTTTGTGCTTCGGCTCAGTTAGCCCGGACCACTAGATGCAAGTTACCTGCCGCGAGCCAAGTTATTATATTGAAACCAGCTCGCACCCAACTACGGTTCGGTGCGCGGAAGCTGAGAAGGTAACAAACTGTACCCTTATGACAGACAGGGCCACATTTACATCTGAGAAGTTCGTCACGATCTCGGCTTTTTTTTTTTGTATGTCACGCTTCTCGTGAAAAAAAAACTGACCGCCGATACAATTTACGATGATATTAATCATACATCAGTCAATTTGAATAGCTAATAATAGAAAGTTTAAAAAAATCATAAGAATTAATGCCATCGTTGATTTGTCACATGCAACATTAAACAGAGAAGTTTGCGGCACTTTGGTTTTGTATTTCCACACTTTTAAATACCGCAGTCTCTCTCTCTCTCTCTCTCTCTCTCTCTCTCTCTCTCTCTCTCTGTGTGTGTGTGTGTGTGTGCAGACTTACTATCGAGTTTATGTCTTTGAGTTGCGCGCAGAACGCGCAGTCCGCGCCGCAGTCCGCTCGCGCGCTCGGCGTCAGGCACGCGCTCAGCGTCAGCAGGAGCATCCAGCTGGATCCCTTGGGAAGGGTCGGGGTCTTCGGGAAAACACAGAGCGCGCTCTTTTCACTCTCTTTATATATGTGCATGCAAGTAAGTGCCGTGAAAACAAACAACAATTCAGAATGTCAACCAAATAATGTTAGTTTAGCAGTTCCACTGACCTTCATCACTGCACCAGTTACTCCACGCGTAAGGTCTCTTAATACTAAAGACACAAGTGCGTTACTCAGAGAGAGAGAGAGAGAGAGAGAGAGAGAGAGAGAGAGAGAGAGAGAGAGAGAGAGGGGGGGGGGGGGGGAGGTGATGGGATGGCTTATACACTCCAAAAAAATGCTCTTCTTACTCAGTAATGTTGTCTTGTTTCCAGTCTAAATATCTAAATATTCTTAAATCAAGATGCATTTACTAGTTCAGTAAAACGCTTTTTTGCTTGTTTCTGGGGAGAAAAAAAAAGATCTGCCAATGGGGTGAGAAAAATAATCTTATTTCTGTTTCGGACGGAAACAAGATTTTAATCAGAAATAAGATTATTTTTAGTAAATGCATCTTGACTTAAGAATTGTTAGATATTTAGGCTGGAAACAAGACAAAATGACTGAGTGAGAAGAGCATTTTTTGAAGTGTAGATGATAGTTCCAACATTATTATGCAATAAAAATAATAATTAGGCTGTGGGATTTGCACACCATAAGTGTAAAACGAGCTTTATATAATCAACACAAAGCACGTTGCACCCCTCTTATAATTATTCATTAAAAGTAAAGTTACATATTGCTGATCATCTTTTAATTAAATGGTTAGTTCATCCAAAAAATGTAAATGTCTGTCATTAACTCCTCCCCCTAATGTCGCTCCACACCCGTCAGACCTCCGCTCATCTTCACACACAGTTTAAGATATTTTATATTTAGTCCGAAAGCTTTCTGTCCCTCCATTGAAAATGTATGTACGGTCCTTGTCCAGAAAGACTCGAACTCAGGTCTTCTTGTGCACAGGACAGATATGGCATATGACACAGCGCTGCTCATAAGGTTATTGATCCTACATGACAGCTTCAGTATCAGTTCTTTTGTCTTATGGTCGTTATATTTCTCACAGATTTATGCTCGTTCTGAATAAGATGTAAAGACTACATGTATATGAAGGCATTAGTGAGTGATTGTGTGTGAATTAACTCCACCTGCAGCGTCTCTCTACTAATAGTGAAGCTGTGAGTTTAGTTATCAAGAAATATATGCTAGACCGTTTCAGTTTCTACGCTATTTTTTGATAAATCACAGAACAGTGTTGACAATACATTTCTGCTCTACTGAAGGGTTTTGTGTGAGACGGGCGATCTCCGCGTGATGTGCGATCGGCTATGTGTGTGTGTGTGTGTGTGTGTTGCAATATGCAGCACGCAGTTAAACGCAATGATTAACTTACGTGTACAGTAAGCGTGCATTCTCCCGATCAGTTTTGAGCATCCAGATGATAATCTAACATGTCTTGTGGAGAGCTCTCGGGAGTATGCATTTATTTGTCATTTTTAACTGTTCAAAACAGAGCCGGCGTGTCAGGAATTGTTTATCCTGTTGCGCCCTCTATAGGCCAGCGACTAGTCGACGTCAAGCTTAAAGCGTCATGACAGAGCATTAAGGTCGACTAGTCGATTAGTCGGTGCAACCCCTAGTCTAGTCTCAAGTCAAGTCTCAAGTCAAGTCAAGTCTCAAGTCAAGTCAAGTCTCAAGTCAAGTCTCAAGTCAAGTCTAGTCTAGTCTAGTCTAGTCTAGTCTAGTCTAGTCTATTCTAGTCTAGTCTAGTCTAGTCTAGTCTAGTCTAGTCTAGTCTCAAGTCAAGTTAAGTCTAGTCTAGTCTAGTCTAGTCTAGTCTAGTCTAGTCTAGTCTAGTCTCAAGTCAAGTCAAGTCAAGTCAAGTCAAGTCAAGTCAAGTCAAGTCAAGTCAAGTCAAGTCAAGTCAAGTCAAGTCAAGTCAAGTCAAGTCTAGTCTCAAGTCAAGTTAAGTCTAGTCTAGTCTAGTCTAGTCTAGTCTAGTCTAGTCTCAAGTCAAGTTAAGTCTAGTCTAGTCTAGTCTAGTCTAGTCTCAAGTCAAGTCAAGTCAAGTCTAGTCAAGTCAAGTCTAGTCTAGTCTAGTCTAGTCTCAAGTCAAGTCAAGTCAAGTCAAGTCAAGTCTAGTCTCAAGTCAAGTCAAGTCAAGTCAAGTCAAGTCAAGTCAAGTCAAGTCAAGTCAAGTCAAGTGTCAAGTCAAGTCAAGTCTAGTCAAGTGTCAAGTCAAGTCAAGTCAAGTCAAGTCAAGTCAAGTCAAGTGTCAAGTCAAGTCAAGTCTAGTCAAGTGTCAAGTCAAGTCAAGTCAAGTGTCAAGTCAAGTCAAGTCAAGTCAAGTCAAGTCTAGTCAAGTGTCAAGTCAAGTCAAGTCTAGTCAAGTGTCAAGTCAAGTCAAGTCAAGTCAAGTCAAGTCTAGTCAAGTGTCAAGTCAAGTGTCAAGTCTCAAGTGTCAAGTCAAGTCAAGTCAAGTCAAGTCAAGTCAAGTATAGTCTAGTCTAGTCTCAAGTCAAGTCTCAAGTCTCAAGTCTCGAGTCAAGTCTCAAGTGTCAAGTCTCAAGTCAAGTCTCGTGTCAAGTCAGGTCAAGTCTCAAGTCTCAAGTGTCAAGTGTCAAGTCTCAAGTCAAGTCTCAAGTCAAGTCTCAAGTGTCAAGTCTCAAGTCAAGTCTCAAGTGTCAAGTCAGGTCAAGTCTCAAGTCTCAAGTGTCAAGTGTCAAGTCTCAAGTCAAGTCTCAAGTCAAGTCTCAAGTGTCAAGTCAAGTCTCAAGTCAAGTCAAGTCAAGTATAGTCTAGTCTAGTCTAGTCTCAAGTCAAATCAAGTATAGTCTAGTCTAGTCTCAAGTCAAGTCTCAAGTCAAGTCTCAAGTCTCAAGTGTCAAGTCAGGTCAAGTCTCAAGTCAAGTCTCAAGTCTCAAGTGTCAAGTCAGGTCAAGTCTCAAGTCAAGTCTCAAGTGTCAAGTCTCAAATCTATCTATCTATCTATCTATCTATCTATCTATCTATCTATCTATCTATCTATCTATCTATCTATCTATCTATCTATCTATCTATCTATCTATCTATCTATCTATCTATCTATCTATCTATCTATCTATCTATCTATCTATCTATCTATCTATCTATCTATCTATCTATCATGGACCAGCTGGAGTTTGTTTATTAAGCGAGCAGGGCAACCACCCAGTAGAGCATTACGATAATCTAGCCTTGAGCTCATGAACGCATCGACTAACTGTTCAGCATTTTGCATTGAGTGCATGTGCCATAATTTAGATATATTTTTAAGATGATAGAATGCGGTTTTACAGATGCTAGAAACGTGGCTTTCAAATGAAAGATTGGTATCAAAGAGCACACCCAGGTTCCTCACTGACGACGAGGGTGTGTGTGTGTGTGATGGATAGGTTTAGGGGCTGTGTGTGTGTGTGTATGTGTGTGTGTGTGTGTGTGTGTGTGTGTGTGTGTGTGTGTGTGTGTGTGTGTGTGTGTGTGTGTGTGTGTGTGTGTGTGTGTACATGCAAAATAAATTAACCTAAAAGTGTACGACCTTCTTTTAAACCTATATTTTATTAGTGCTGATTAATCCTGACACTTCACATCGTCATTTTGTCTTCAAGTGCATCCTGACAAACACAAACACACACACACACACACACACACACACACACACACACACACACACACACACACACACACACACACACACACACACACACACACACACACACACACACACACACACACACACACACACACACAGCAACTAATCAACAGTGTACTGGTTGGACATTTCTCAGATGTGTCAATAATGCAGAACTAAGGGATCGTTAGGACGTGATTGCAGGTGTTCAGAGTAGACAGAAAGCACACACCTGTGGCCTAAAGTCAAACTAATGCCACTCTCATGATTCAAACCAAAAGATTTGGAGTTAATCATTTGTAAAATATCCAAAAACTAAATCTCAGTATGATGGAGCTACAATCTGCCAGAACAGACACATTAATTCACCACACAGTTAAAAAATGACGGACTTATATCTCTCAGTCCAAATGAAAGCTGTTTATAGAGGAACACCGGTCCCTATGCCTGCATGTGTTTAGCTTATATTACAGTTATACCGTATATAGCCCTTTAACATCTCATTCACAGCCGCCCCGAACAAGGGCTTTCAAGCGCTTTACAATACACAACGTCTTTCTTTTGTGAGTCTAGCAATCCAAAAGTAGCAATTAAGACGCCAGTTTGATGAAAAGCCATTTAGAGAAGAGACATGATGAGTGCATTAACGGCTGAAAAGATTTCCAGAATGGGACCAAATCATCCGTTTTTTATTTTCTTTCACTCATTTTGACTGCTAGTTCCCCATTGTTCTGTTTTTCTAGTGTTCAAATCTGTACATGCCTCTATGTTTCTAAACGACGTCACGTTATCTTATATTAAAGGCTTGATATGCTCAAGCCAGCCGCGGAAGAAACCTTGTGTGTGGCTATTACTATAATTACAGTGATTTGTTTGAATGGCCATAAACTTTATTAATGTCCTTTCGTTGAGTTGGCAAGCGAATCGCCATAATGTAATTTCTTATGCTTCCCATTTAAATCCCGTTTACCTCCCTATGAGGCTCAGGACAGAGAGGAAAATATGGGTTTTGAGCACAATATCATAACTGGAGAAAAATAGACAGCATATCTGAGTCGGCTGTGTGTGACGGCCCCTGCTTTAAAGAAGGAAGCCATGCAGCACACACAAACATACATCCACTATCCAGCCATGGGTATATGAGGCAACCCCTTACAGGCACATCAGCATGGGTTATACATGCTCAACATGCTCCAGTTTGATTTCAGATCATTTAGTTTCAGCGGCATTAGGAAGCTCTTAGAGGCGGATCCGTCAGAAGTGATTGTGCCCGACACGAACCAATTGGTGGAGGGGGGATTATGGGGTGGGGTTAGCCCCTTAGTTCCAGTGAAAGGAACTCTTAATGCTTCACCAAGACATTTTGGATAATTTCATGCTCTCAGCTTTGTGGGATCAGTTTGTGGACGGCCCCTTCCTGTCCCAGCATGACTGCGCTCCAGTGCACAAAGCGTCGCTCCATAAAGACATGGATGAGTGAAGACCAGCTAATGAGAGCTGTAAGAGTAAACCTCACTCCCATGATCTCAAGCACTACTGAGGCTAGACACTGCGGTCTTTAGCGTGCTTGTTAACATGCTGGATAATGCTGTTTAAATCCTGCTCTGAGTGAGCAAACTAGGCCATCCCCAAACCCAGACTCGTCCATGTGATTGTCAGACTGAAGCGTGATTGGTCGCTCAGAGAACGTCTCACTCCTCTAGAGTCCATAAAGACAGCATAACAAGAGATGATCATTTAAGCGATAATTTTTTTGCAGCAAAGAGACAGAACCAAACATATATTGTGCACAAACTTTAATAATTAAAGCACGGACAATATTAAACAGACATACTAGTGGCGGCTGGTGAAAAATGCAAAATCAATGTTAAAAGTGGTCTCTTCATTTTTTCCAGAGTCAGAAATGTTTAGAAATGTCTATTTATTAAACCAATATCCTTCATTGCATCAACTCAAGTGTTTAATTTCAATAAACTCAAAATGTTAAGGCAGCCAGGTTACTTACTTTTTAAAGTTAAACCAAAAATATTTTTTTTACAGTGTTGCCTATACCACTAAAAGAACTCAAACCAGTCAATATCAATAGTCTAATAAAAAAGACTATATTAATTTAACTGGCATAGAAATCAAAAGTTTCACCGCTAATGATAATGAACAAGTTACATGTTTATTATGCTCCGTGTCAGAAAAAGTGCAAACGCATGATGATAAATTATATGTTTCAGGTCTGTGTCCACGAGCTCGTTTTAACCCTCAAAGGACCTTAAGGACAAAAGTGTCCTCTAAAGACCAGTTAAGGGCTGTTAAATGAAGGACTTTTGAGGGAAGCAAGAGATTGCCTTGGCGTAACCACAGCCAGTTACATCAAGCTTCCGATCGAACCCGCCTCGGGAAAGCTTCTCCTGTAGGTTTACTTCTTTTCTCGCTCCTGTTCCATTCTGGCTCGTCTGGTCCGAGTTCTTTTAGAAGGAGTTTTTCTGCTAATGTTCTTCTTTCATAGCAATTTTATCTTAATTTTGGGGCTAGTTCAACTCCCACGACTCCATTAGTTCTACTCGACGTCGCCCGCGCCGCTAGGCTGAATGCGCTGCTCTAATCTCAGAACTATGGGCGATATATTTTTAGTGCCCCAAAACCATAAAATTCGACGATGATGATTGGTGAAATATAAACTGTTTTTGCGTAGCAACCGGGGAATCATTGGCTTAAATTACAGCATAACTAAATAAGTTACACTAAATAATCTGCCCATGGGGTGAGAAAAATAATCTTAATTCAAACAGAAAACAAGATTATTTTTCTCACCCCATGGGCAGATTATTTATCTTATTTTAAGCAAAAACTCTCTTCATTTTGAGTTATTTTTCCCAAAACAAGACAATTTCTTTTGCTTGTCTAGTAAATACTTCTTAATGTGAGAATTTGTAGATATTTTGACTAGAAACAAGACAAAAATACTGAGTAAGAAGAGCATTTTTTTGCAGTGCACCACATCCCTCTTGGACCAATGTTTGAAGACTTCAGCTTCCAGAATCTGGCAGTAAGTTTTGGGATTTCTTTTCTAGTCCATCCTCGGTCTCCCTGTAGTCAGTTTTGCAGAGATGGACTAAGATAAACTCCCAGCACTTACTGATAAACACGACTGATGTGGTTTGGAAATGGTCAAATGTGCCTGGAAAAAAATATGATCAGAAAATCAACGTGCCTAATAATTCTGCACGCACCGTATACTGTATCCTAAACGCACACAAAAAGACTACTGTAAAAAATGATGGGTTGTTTTAACCCGATGTTGGGTCAAATATGGACTAACCCAGCAATTGGGTTGTTTTAACCCCGCGATTGGGTTGATTTAACCCTGCAGTTGGGTTAAATATTTGTTTAAGACAACCCAATCGATGGGTTAGTCCATATTTGACCCAACATTGCGACGGGGCGGCAGTGGCTCAGTGGTTCATGTAGGTTGTCTACAAACTGAAAGGTTGGTGGTTCAATCCCCGGTTCCACCTGACCAAGTGTCGAGGTGTCCATGAGCAAGACACCTAACCCCAGCTGCTCCCGACGAGCTGGATGAGCCTTACATGGCTGACACCGCCGTCGGTGTGTGAATGGGTGAATGTGAGGCAAAAAATGTAAAGCGCTTTGGATAAAAGCACTATATAAATGCAGTCCATTTACCATTGGGCTGTTTTTTACCCAGAGACTCCAGTACGGGGATTTTTTCTCTCGTTCACGCGCTCTCTCATGAGTGATCTTCAAAAGAAGTGATAAACCGAAAACCGCACAATCTGAGAGATTATTCAACCACAATCCGACCACGCAGAAGTGTGCTGGGTTACAAAGACACTCAAATCCAGCCCCACGCTCCATTATGGTTGCAGTCCGCCCTGTTTCAGCAGAGTTATATTATCGTTCTTCAAGAGCCGGTGTTGTGATGGATTTCGACTCTCTCTTCGTTGAAGCCGCCACTTGATTGCCTGATTCTAACCACACACCTAAACATAGGAATGAGTCGAGCTCTCAACCTGTGTGTTTTTTGGCTTTTCCACATTATCTGTGTGCAATGAAGTCAATAAAGAATCATGGTGCTGCGATGGAAGAATACAGTCATTCCTCCGCTCTCTGCCCTATCATTCAGCCTTATTGATTTACTCTGAAGCATTTAGGAGCGTTTCAGATCGGGTCTCAAAATCAATCAAACACACACACTCTTCGGTTCGCCTCGGTGACGTTATTCCATCTCGGCAAAAACATCCACAGAAACCGGCAGAAATATCACAGCCAGCAGGCTTTTAGAGTCATTCTTTTCATGTGCCAAAGAACACCGCAAAAAAAAGCTCTTCTTACTTAATCTTTTTGTCTTGTTTCTAGTCTAAATATCTAAAAAAAAATACATTAAGAAACATTTACTAGACAAGCAGAAGTAATTGTCTTGTTTTGGGGAAAATAACTCAAAATGAAGAGAGTTTTTGCTTAAAATAAGATAAATAATCTGCCAATGGCGTGAGAAAAATAATCTTAATTCAAACAGAAAACAAGATTATTTTTCTCACCCCATTGGCAGATTATTTATCTTATTTTAAGCAAAAACTCTCTTCATTTGGAGTTATTTTCCCCAAAACAAGACAATTACTTCTGCTTGTTTTAAGAATTCTTAGATGTTTGGATTAGAAACAAGACAAAAATACTAAGTAAGAAGAGCATTTTTTTGCAGTGAACGACCCCATTTGCTACGAACTGAACAGTGTTAGTGAATGCTGTCTCAGAAGCACAGACTTTAGTGTCTCTGGCAGACGTTTATTCGCTCTGCATGTACTGAACACACTGAAACATGCTTTAGTCCCAGTGTTACGCCCTGAGCTGTACAGCACTTCTGAAGGTGTTTTAGGAGGAATATCCTCTGAAACACCAGCTGCTCCTGTGAAAGATTGACTGAGAAAAGCATAATCCTCGCCCGTAGAGTTCTCTCAGTCCAGTTTGTATGTCCAAAAGCTGCAAAAATAAGCTTTTCTCTTGCATTTTCGGCTCTCTTGACAATTCTTATAAGAATGTTTCCCATTCCTCATCTGCCATCTTGCATTCATTTTGGTTTCGCTTTTTCCGTCATGTTATCTTGGCTTCGTTGAAAGAGTTCCGACAGATTCCCGATATCCGGTCTTTAATTAATTACTCTTTTAACTCTTGTGTTTCCTCTTATGTTGTAAAAGTGTGTGTCCGATTGGCATTGCCGATTAACCTGAGCCAGATGACATTGCACTGCTGTCTGGATGCATCTGACATCCTCTCCAGTAACCAGGATTTGACGTGATATCCCTCAGGCTTTGCACCCAAGACTTCGGCCACTTGATCCACGTTGGATAATCCACCGAACTGGAGAAGTCATTTTCCCGGTTACTTCTGTGCACACGGTTCTTTATAACCTATTCTTAAGGTTCGCTTCACACACCATGGATGATGGTATAATGTCCATGCAGTGCACAGCCATGTCTGGTGCTTTATTATCATCCCTTCCCATCCTCTTCCCGCTCTCCCACATCAGTCCCTATCCTTATCAAGCCTTAAAGCGGCTTCAAAATCATGCCAGAGGGATTCCTGCACCTGAAGGACATAATAAAGTCTCCCTACACTCTCAATGGACTTTAATATTTTAATATTTAATATGTTTCTATGTACATAATCAGCATTTGGCACTGCTGGACTTTATAGTTTTTTTCTACACTAAATTGCCAGAAGTATTGGGCCGTCCCTCCAAATCACTGAATGTTGGATCCCTTCATGGCCACAGGTGTATAACTCCAGCTCTAGGCCTGCAGACGCTTCTACACACATTAGTGAAAGAATGGGTCGCTCTCAGGAGCTCAGTGAACTCAAGCGTGGGGCCGTGATAGGCTGACACCTGTGCAATAAGGCCATTCCTGACATTTCCTCACTACTAAATATTCCACGCTCAACTGTTAGTGGGATTATAACAAAGTGGAAGCCATTGGGAACAACAGCAACTCAGCCACAAAGTGTTAAATCCCAGAGAGGGGTCAGCGCATGCTGAGGGTCACAGTGCGCAGAAGTCTCCAACTTTCTGCAGAGTCAACAGCTCCAGACCTCCAGACTTCTGTGGCCTTCAGATGAGCTCAAGAACAGCGGAGAGAGCTTCATGGAATGGGTTTCCATGGCCGAGCAGCTCATCCAAGCCTTACATCCCCAAGAGCAATGCAGAGCGTGGGATGCAGTGGAGTAAAGCAGCCGCCACTGGACTCTAGAGCAGTGAGACGTGTTCTCTGAGCGACCAATCACGCTTCAGTCTGACAATCCCATGGACGAGTCTGGGTTTGGCCATCACCAGGAGAACAGGACTCGCCTGACTGCAGTGTGCCAAGTGTAAAGTTTGGTGGAGGGGGGATTATGGGGTGGGGTTGTTTTTCAGGGGTTGGCCCCTTAGTTCCAGTGAAAGGAACTCTTAATGCTTCACCAAGACATTTTGGTCAATTTCATGCTCCTGACTTTGTGGGATCAGTTTGTGGACGGCCCCTTCCTGTCCCAGCATGACTGCGCTCCAGTGCACAAAGCGGCGCTCCATAAAGACATGGATGAGGAGTTTGGTGTGGAGGAACTTTAGAGTTGAAGGTGTTAGAGCTGCAAAGGGTGGGCCGACTCCATATTAAACCGTACAGATTAAAAATGGGATGGCATTAAAGTTCATGTGTTTGTAGAGGCAGGCGTCACAACACTTTTGGCTATATAGCGTATATACATGAATTTAGTTTGTCCTAATTTTTAAATGCTACATGATATATTATTTCACTTGTTTGCACACTTGAATTAAGAATTATAGTAACTTACATTTATATTTTAGTATGTTCAAGTTTGATGTTTTTATAGTGTTTTGGTATTAAAATCAAAAATTTGCAGATCAATACTAGTACTGGATCAAATGATCCATCAGTTTCTTTAACTTTTACAAACCTGATTCCAGAAAAGTTGGGACTCTGTACAAATTGTGAATAAAAACAGAATGCAATGATGTGGAAGTTTCACATTTTAATATTTTATTCAGAATACAACATAGATGACATATCAAATGTTTAAACTGAGAAAATGTATCATTTTAAGGGGAAAATAAGTTGATTTTAAATTTCTCAAAAAAAGTTGTGCCGTGGCCATGTTCCCCCCTGTGTGTCATCCCCTCTTCTGTTTATATCAGTCTGCAAACGTCTGGGACTGAGGAGACGAGCTGCTCAAGTTTAGGAATAGGAATGTTGTCCCATTCTTGTCTAACACAGGCTTCTAGCTGCTCAACTGTCTTAGGTCTTCTTTATCGCATCTTCCTCTTTATGATGCGCCAAATGTTTTCTAATGGAGAAAGATCTGGACTGCAGGCTGGCCATTTCAGTGCCGGATCCTTCTTCTACACAGCCATGATGCTGTAATTGATGCAGTGTGTGCTCTTCCCTGAAAGAGACGACTCCAGCTGTTCCTTATTTGTACATTTAACTTCTCCGGCCTCTTATTGCTGTCCCAACTTTTTTGAATGTGTAGCTCTCATGAAACCCAAAATGAGCCGATATCATTTGAGGCATGATTTTTCAAAATGTCTCACTTTCAACATTTGATATGGTATCTATATTCTATTGTGAATAAAATATAAGTTATTGCATTCCTTTTTTTATTTAGAATTTGTGCAGTGTCCCAACTTTTTTGGAATTGGGTTTTGTACTAGTTAAGTTCATTAAAAAGCAAAATAGAAAATGACTGTTATATTTTTACTAAAATAAAATTGTATTTATTTGTATATTACGTCTGATAAACAGAACAGCATATATGGAGTATCTACTGGAAATGCTGATGGACATTTATGTGTGTGAGAATTACTGCATGTTTTTAATGATCCGTAGATGTAAGAGAAACTCATATTATCTGTTGATCATTAAGCACAAATAAATGCACACACATGAATAATGCAGAAGCACTTCATGTGACACACAAACAATGAAGAAACGAGAGAGAATGAGTCCGAGTTTGAGCGGATGGAGAGCAGACATAAATCCAGATGAAACCAGTTTGATCTTCCACAATGGCTGATCTGGATCCGCTGATATATGAGTGTGAATCTGGACCTGTTGTCGTTATCCTGTCACCTGCCAGTCGAACTCTGCCTGAGGTTTGAATTACAGCCACTGTTATTAATGTTTGATCACTGTGAGTTATACATATGACATAAATCCAGCACACTGTCAGTGTGGTGACCAGGCTGTGCTCGTGGACGCTGTAGGGGGTTTGGGTGGATGATAGATTATTTATGAAGGCAAAATATAACAATATTAACATATGTCTATTTTTGTACTTTCAGAAATTCATTTTAGAGCCACTTGTTTTTAATAACAAACAGATCCACACGTTATTCTCTGAGGTCTGTTTATATATCAACATCCCCTGGGCAAAACTAAACATCACACACACACACACGCACACACACACACACACACACACACACACACACACACACACACACACACACACACACACACACACCTGCACGTCATCTGATCTCAGGCCATTGATGCCTCAGTGAGACTCTATTGTTGAGTGAGAAAGAGTTTACACCTTATTTAATCACAGAACAACAGAGAGGACAGGAGAGAGAGAGAGAGAGAGAGAGAGAGAGAGAGAGAGAGAGAGAGAGAGAGAGAGAGAGAGAGAGAGAGAGAGAGAGAGGTGTACAGTATAGCCAGAACATGTAGAGCTCGTCTAAGAGCCATTGGTGACAGTGATGCTAACCCATAATTAAACAGCCCAGTATGGGCACTGCATTGTGGGAATGATAAGTGGACAAACATGTCAGAGCACTGGAGGAAATTTGACTCCACTAGAAATGGCCGACTTCTGAATACTGTAGATATCATAATGAACACACACACACATCTGCAGCGTAACAGCCCGTTAGTTCGGGCCATGATGAGAAGGACAAATGATGGATGCCATTTTACTTACCTCCTACATGACAAAGTTGCCAGAGTCCCGAAAAAACAAAGACACTTCCTTGCACAGCACAGCGAGAGTATATCCATTTCTCACACGAACACGTTAGACTTGAACTACATTACCCGGGTTATGAGACGACCCGCGCATCACTAGCTCAGGGCTATCAGGGCTGTCATGTCAGCAAATGCACGCGCGATGGCATCCCCTGATGGAGGAGGACAGAGCTTACGACAGTAGCTGAGGACATTATTATTCCCAACTGTAGGGGGACCCCGAGAGCAAAAGTTGCCCAGAGCTGCTTTAAGACAACTTTTGTGCATTTAATTGTCCAGTTAACTAAAACATAATCATTCGCCTTAATTTTTGTGGGTTGGATATTTTACAGTGTGGGATTGCAGAGAATTATGTGAGATTTATATGAGGTTTGCTCTGGAGAGAAGAGGAATGAAGAGTACGGTGCGTTCACACACTGTAAACATTTTTTGTTGGTTTAACTTAAAAAAGTAAGTAGCCTGGTTGCCTTAAAACTTTGAGTTTATTGAAATTAAAAATTTGAGTTGATACATTGAAGGAAATTAGTTTAATAAATAGAAACTCAAAATATTATTGTATCTGAACCACATAAAACATGTGATAAATCATGAAAATAGCACAATTCGGCTGCGTCATCACAAATAAAACACACAATTACCCAATATGCTCACACACTCTGTTAATAATATTTTAATAAAGGTTGTCGAATCTCAAAAATGTTCATTGTATTAACTCAAATTTTTAATTTCAATGAACTCAACATTTTAAGGCAACCAGGAAACTTTTTTTCTAAATATTTTTTTACAGTGCAGTTGTAGTTCAGTTAGTTTGCTCCGGACCAACCATATAGTCCTGGGGTCTGTTCTTCGTACCTCGCGTAACACACCTGAGATGATTAGACTGATCCCAGATCTGCTGGATTATAATCTGGATTAAGTTATCTGAGATTACTGCGCATTTCCTGAAGAGGGCGGATCATCGATACTCCAAACCACGATCAGCAGCGATTGGCTGTCGTCAAGACAACGTGATGACATCATAAAACTAAAAAAGTTATATTTTTAGTTATATGATGGCAAAGCTTGACAAATTAAAGACAACAAAACAAAGACGACTTCTGGACCTTTATAAGGAACGGACCAAACCAACATAAGAGTTACACTGTAAAAATAAATAAATCTGGAATTAAAATGAATGAATTCACAGAAATTAAATTTGGCCAACTGATGAATATAGATGTGATCACCAGAACATTTTCAATTGGAGACATGATTATTCATTTATTTTACAGTGTGGAAAAGATGCTTTATTATGTGTTGTGTTTCAGTTTTGAGCTTTATTATTCAGTTATCACTGCACACGTTTATATTCCCTAACTCAATCTAATCTTTTAAAGGGAGGTTTGTTTACAGGATGCTGCTGGAGAGGAGAGAAGGATGGAGAGATGCATGTTCTGGGAATTAATGTTATTAAATGGTTTTGTCAGCATATGTGTGTTATAAAAAGGGACTCATCCCAACAGTTGCTTGGCAACCCTGAGTCCCGCTGATGCTGAGGGTACGGAGGTGTTTTATGTGTGTAGGGGGTTGAAGTATACACACACACACACACACACACACACACACACACACACACACACACACACACACACACACACACACACACACACACACTCCTTAAAGATAAGCATTTGTCCACGCGGGGGAGCATCTCATGTTAAACCGCTGGTGTGTGTGCAGTGAGGTTAATGAAGCGCAGCGGTCTCCTGAACATCTGCTAAAGGCCTTCAGGTCCTCCTGTTGGGATAATCACACACTGCCCTGAGGATCTCTGTCCCCTAATGAAGCCGAGCGGGAGACTACAGCGCCGTCTGTTCCGCAGATCAGCATTGATCCGCCGGCTCGGTTTATGAGTAATAAATGGAAGAAGTCAATATTCAATTAAAAATGAGTATTTGGAGACCTGCAATAAAACCTCAAAGGGAGGAAGGCGAGACAGTCACACTTCTGCAAATACACGGCTTTTACAAGGAGATCATCTACAGATTATTTATATTAGATTATCTATAGATTATACATATATATTTTTGGCAGTATATCTACTGTACTGACAAAAATATTAAAAAAGTAAGTTACCTGGTTAAAATTTTGAGTTAATTGGAATACTTTTTTTAGTTAATACAATGAACATTTTGGAGAATTGACATCAACCTTTATTCAGACAGTATTAACATTAACATGTAAGCGTAATTGTGTTTTATTTGTTGTAATGCTGTGAAACTGCTATTTTCATCACTTATTACAACTTTTTTTATTTATGTGGTTCAAATACATACGATTGTTTGAGTTTCTATTTATTAAACTAATTTCCTTCATTGTATTAACTCAATATTTTAAGGCAAACAGGTTTCTTACTTTTTTAAGTTAAGCCAACACTATTTCTAGAGTGTAGTGCACCAGGCTTCAGTTCGTCATAACCAGGGCCTGAAACTAACCTTTCGCCAGTGGCCGGAAGAAAATGAAGCAACATTTTAAACACCAGTGAAAATTCACCATTTTCTATTGCTATTCGGATTCCAATATTAATATTAATTCTAATATTAAACATATTGAAATATTATTAAAGACAAGTAAAACAGTGTAGATAAGAACAAATAAATCAAGTGTAATGAAGAAACGAATGAGACAAACTGTGCTTTTCAGACTTTTCTGACAGAAATGTAACCCTCATCCAAAATGACCTAAAGCCCTAAAATGATCATTATTTTTGTCCAGGAAGCTTTCATTTTTATAAAATTTGTTGTATTTTTAATGCATTGTTTTTTGGAGATGAACATTCTTCACACTGGGTTTCTCTGCCGATCTCTTGTGGAATAATAATACTAATAATAATTCTAATATGAGATGATTTTTCATGGCCTCATAGCTCTATATGTGGAGCGGATGAACTGTTCCACTGGGTCCTAAAGTCACATTAGAGTTTATCTCTTCCGACTGCTTTCAGATACACATTAAACATTACTTTATAGACATTATAACATCTTTTTTGTGGTAAAGTTAAGGTTGATTTCTGAGCATTTCTCTGAGGGTTTATATACTGAAGCATTGATAAGGAGGTCAAAACTGATTTGTTCCTTATTTTTTCACCCACATAACCTCCTCATATACAGTCAATCATTTTGTTGTGTAGTCGTGGTTCAAGTGCGACAAAAGTCCTAGTGTCCACTCCCATGAACACATTAAATTTAAAAAAACAAACATTTCGGGTCAAAATGACCCGGCTATACGGATGGCTTCACTCTATAAATTAAACATCCTTATTAATTAATCCTCATTAAAGTTACAAAAGTTATTCAGTCAAGAGCAGTGGGTGATTTTCTCTTTGTGTTTTAATGTTCATCAAACGACGGAATATTAGGCTACTGTCACTTTAAGAGTGAACGCACGGATCTAATACACTGATACACACTCTTTTACTTTATGATACTTATTTTTTTTGACATAATTTAGTGAATTTGTCCAATCAAAAGGCAAGATGTGAAAGAGAGCTCAGTTTAGTACTCACACGCTGTCTGACACGCAGCTTTCTGGGCGAGGAACGGATTGAGCTCTTCTTATGGTTAAATTATCAAACGTTTGTGATGATGTAGATTAAAGTATCAAATGCTGGCCGCCAACTGTCCCAAGCGTCGTTCATGTTTGTTCATGCAGTTTTAGAATTCATAAAAATGTTTCCCCATCCTATCAGATCCAGGGAAATGTTTTTTTTTTTTTTACTGAATCTGTTTCCAAATTAATGCATATAAGGCCAAAATGTGGGATCAGCTTTTATTACAGACACTGGATATGAGGAAGGAAAGTCTGACGGGAACGACATTAGGGTGAGAAAATGATCCCAGGATTCTAATTAATGGTGAACTGGCCCTTTAAGAGTCGTACCTACTGTTGATTTATTAATACTAGACTTTGCTTTATACAGTAAATTACAGTTTTATGAATGGATTCTGCATCACACCCTGATTTAAAGCCATTTATACAGAAATTAAGATCTTAGATTGTCCCTTACCAACAACAAAAGTCCTCATTAATGGTGAACTGGCCCTTTAAGAATCGGAACTAGTGTTGATTTATTCAGACAAGTGTTGACCAATCCCGTGACTCCACATTATAGTTTCATGAATGGATTCTTCACAGAAATCATTGGGCCCTGTTTTAATGCCATTACTGAATTTAAAGGGGTAGTTCACTCAAAAATGTAAATCCTTACTCATCCTTTACTCTCCCTCATGCCGTTCCAAACCTGTTTGAGTTTCTTTGTTCTGCTGAACACAAAAGAAGCTATTTGGAAGAATGTTTGTAACCAAGCAGAGAGAAACCATTGACTACCATTGTAGGGGAAAAATACTATGGTTGCTATCTTGATATATCTATTTGTGTTCAGCAGAAGAAAGAAACTCAAACAGGTTTGGAACGGCATGAGGGAGAGTAAAGGATGACAGAGTTTACATTTATGGGTGAACTATCCCTTTAAGACTTTCTGACACAATTTAAGACATTAAGACCTACAAATGAGAAATTAGGGCTTTAAAGAGTTAGTTCAGTCCTCAGATAAAGATTCAAACGGTTATGAATCAGTGAATTGATTCATGATTCAGATCGCGTGTCAAACTGCTGAAATCACGAGACATTGGCGATCCGAATCATGAATCGGTTCGCTGATTCATAACCGTTTGAATCTTTATTTGAGGATTGAACACAAACCCGGAAGAGAAGCCAATGCTGAATAAAGTCGTAGTTTTTGTTATTTTTGGACCCAAATGTATTTTGGATGCTTCAAGAGACTCTAATTAACCCACTGATGTCTCATATGGACTACTGTGATGATGTTTTTATTCCCTTTCTGGACATGGACAGTATAGTGTGCATACACTTGCATACGCTCTCGGACTAAATATAAAATATCTTAAACTGTGTGTGAAGATGAGCGGAGGTCTTACGGGTGTGGAGCGACATTAGGGAGAGGAGTTAATGACAGGAGTTTTCGTTTTAACTAACCCTTTAAGGCCCACAGAAATTAATCTGTTTCCAAATCAATGCATTAATGAGGCCAGAATGTGGGATCAGTTTTTATTAGACACTGGATTTATATACATATACACACACGCAAGCACACACACACACACACACACACGACTTAAGAAGCGTAATAGCGCAGCACTTTCTCATCGGTGGGTTTGAGGATCTTCTTGTCTGCCAGATTGACGACCCATCCTGGCCATAAGCCGAAGAAGATCTGCCGAGGGTCCTTCCTCTGCTCCCGGAGCTCATCGGAGCCGCTTTCGGGAACGCTGTAGCCGTATTTCTGGGCCAGATTGAGCCGCGCCGCCTGGACCTGTTTGGGGTCAGCCAGATATCCGCGGTTCCTGGGGTCGGTGTAATACGGCAGCAGATCTTCACCAGGAAGCAGACGCTTGGGGATGGGTTCGCCAGACATCAGGAAGGGCATGGGTTTGATGAGGACTTCTGAAACACACACACACACACACACACACACACAGAAATCTTAGTGCCGTGGACAAAGTACACAACTTCATCACTTGAGTAAAAGTACTGCTGGTCAAATATTACTCCATTATAATCTGCCAATGGGGTGAGAAGAATAATCTTGTTTTCTGTTTGAATTAAGATTATTTTTCTCACCCCATTGGCAGATTATTGATCTTATTTTAAGCAAAAACTCTCTTCATTTTGAGTTATTTTTCGGTTCCTTTGGTCGCCTTTGGCTTGGCTTGCTCAGTTGGGGACACTAACATTATGATCTGATTTATTCAACTAAATATACAAATAAAATTTATGAATGAGGTCTTATTTAATTCTATAAACTCTAATACTGATCTGCCAGCATTGTCTCTCTATGATAAATAAAAATAAGCTGATAACATCACTGTTTACTCCAGAACGACTGTACAGCCCAATCTAATTCTGCTGCAGTATTGTCCTGTTTAACACTGAAGCTGCTCTGACACAATCGGCGCTGGAGAAGAGCGATAGAAATAAAGATGAACGCTGCTGTGCCAGGGGCGGGGTGTGTGTGATGTCACGGTCGAACGGCTTGATGCGAGACGGGAAAACATAAGGAGATTAAAAACAAACACTTGATCAGTGGCGTAAATTTGTTTTAAAAAGTGGGTGGGACAGATTGCGTATCATATGCACGCCAAAGCTCATTTTGACGTGTGAGGGGCGCTTATACGTCAAAATATAACGTATAATATGCATATGGTAGGCAGTTTCTCGCGTGCATATGATACGCACTATATGGGGAATTAAGGGCGGTAGCATCGCTGATACAGTGTTATATCAGATGTTAAATATGCACAATAACAATTGCAGAAAATTGCATATTAAGATGTCCGGAAATCAGTTAAATAGTTCATGTATTGATATAGATCTTGTTTAATTATTGCATCTAAACACAATATAGCGCTGTGCCAAGAGTTTTCCTTGGTGTGTGTGTGTGTGTGTGTGTGTGTGTATCCTCTCCTCAGGGTCGGTTATACTAACG
>NC_090172.1:447500-480000 GCF_024679245.1 Pseudorasbora parva | reverse complement strand
AGGAGGTGGATTAGTGCTCACTGATGAGATGTTTGGTGTGTGAGAGAATTGTTTTAAAATGTCTAAAATAAAGATGGACCACAGAGTATTTAAGGAAACGTCACTTGCCAACAGAAAGTACTTATTTATAGCTATATAAGTGTATATTTTATATTTTATTTGTAATGCTTCCAGTTCCACTATTTTTTAGATCGTTTTAACGCATTTAAAACAATTCCGTATAATTCCGCAGATTTTTCCAAAAATTCCACGCAGAAATCACAAAATAATGCCCCCGGCCCTGGAACGAATGATTCTGAACAGACAAATAATCAAGACATTAACTAAAGCGAATGATTCAATGACTCATAAAGACTCCACGTGTTTCATTCCTGAACGAATCAATTGTTTGAGTGAATCGACTCAGTGACTCACTCATTAAGACGGTCAGCTGACCTACTGGTTTTTAAAGTGTCATTATATCTAACATTACTTATTCATAAATTATCCATTTTTCTTTAATGCCTGAAATCATTTGGATATTAAGATCATGTTCCATGTAAATGTCCCACCGTAAATATATCATAACTGTATTATTAGTAGTATATGCATTGCTCATATTTTCTCAGTATTTAGAGTTTTTTGCACCCTCTGATTTTCAAATATTGTACTAACACACCACACATCAACGGACATATTATTAATTCACCTTTTAGAGCATCTACATCTCAATTTCAGAAAACTGACTGGGTTTGTGGTGCAGGGTCACATATATAATAGAATCGGGTAAACTTAAATGAATACCAGCAATGTTTCAGTATAAAATCACAACTTTAAACCGATTTAAACTTAAAAACAAAACAATAAAAAAAAAAACTCCTCACAAATATGTTATACATTACCATAAAAAGTAAATATTCATAAATCAGGATCATTTACTGGAGATACAAAATATAAAAAAATAGTGTAAAACTGATTAAAATTACTTCGTTTTTTAGTTCTTGTTTTAGGCACAAACTCACTCAACTTCTTAATTTTGTAAGTCTTTATTTTGCATTTGCATCTCCAGTGTAAATCTTGATTTAAAGAGGTGGAGATATATTTGTTTCATAAAACAGGTCAGAAAATATTTATTTGTATACCATAACTTTATGAATAACAAAATTTAAGGTTAATTAATCTACATAAATTACTACAGCAAGGACTCTCGTTGTACTACTACTGTGTTTTATTTTTACAAGACCATGTGAACTACAGATCTGAGCATCAGATGCTAGCAGGCTAATCAGCCCCATATAAGCCCTCTCAGGAGATTAACTCACCTCTTTCGTCGCACCCGGGTTCGGCCGAAGGTTCGAGAGGGTAATGCGAGGCAGACTCTTCACTATGGCGATGGTTTTGCCCGCTGTTGACTTCACAGACATTATAGAGCCGGAGAAATGCTAGTCAAGGGCAGATGACATATGGGGATGCTAACGCTGAACCGGAAGCGAACAAACAATAATAAAAGTCACATGGCATATTTAGATACGCTGAAGAATATGCTTGTATGAAGTTACAAATAAGTAGTAAACAGATATAGAACTGTGACATATAATTTTTAAGCACTATTGTGTTCAGATGACCCTGTATTGTTAAAAAATTGAAGTAACGATAACAAAAGGTTCTGTTCTAAATAACACAACAACTGAAACATCAAATGCATATATCAGTTATTATGTTAATAATTATGTATACCAATGAGGATTTGATAGAGAAAGCATCCGTCAGTAAAACGAGAAATAAGCGTTTCGGAGCTTCGAATCAATTGAACCGATTCACTGTAAACGGCACACTAGTGACCCCTGCTGGTCAGAACAGTGAAAGGCAGCGAAAACTCAGTCAAAACAATGGTCAAAACATGCATAAAAACACCTTTTACAAACCAACTGCAATGTTTAATTGAAGCTGTCATCAATGAATGCAATTTAAAAATAATCTAATACCACTATAAGTGTTGTTTTATTAAATGTAAGGGCTTGTTTTGTTAGTTGTATGGAGTTTGTTTAATCAGACCAGCTTTTAACTCCTTTTTTATTATACAAATGTGTCATTAAATATAAATGTATAAAACTGATCATGGCTCACTGGTTCTCAAAGAGAGAAACCGACTGGAGTCACGTGACTGATTCGCGCTCTGAATCACTGAATCGAATCAAATGATTCAGTTAAAGGGTTTCGTCAGTGACTACGAGAGAAACTCATATTGTTGACATTGAAGCTCTCTGAGCTAGCGTATGCTATAGCCTTCTGTCAATGGAGACGAAGCTTAAGGACTTTTATTTGCGGTTATAACATGTCAGCGGTCGTTCCCGCCGTTTGTAAGGCAACGGCCGCGGTGAGTGACATCATCAGCGCTGTATTGCCCCTTTATTTTGGATTATAAATGTTATATTCTTTAGCTTGTTGTGTTTTTTTCTCCTCCAGGTGATATTCCTCCATGGCCTGGGAGACACAGGGTAAACTGGCATGAGTGAATGAACTCTAAATGAAGCTCATAGTAATAGTTTTTGACCATATTTCCTCTCCTCAGACACGGATGGGCTCAGGCTCTGTCTGCGATCAGGACTCCTCATGTCAAGTACATCTGCCCTCATGCGTATGTACCAAATATATTTATTCAGCACACTGTCATATCCCAGATAGCATAGGCTACATATCCAGACCACTTTAGAACATATGGATCAGTTTTGGCAGCGGTAAAGGTCACATCAAGCCTGTTTTAGTGGGAGTTGTGGTGTGGTGTGTGGCCATAGACTAAAAACATGGACCTAGTGTAGGTTTCTGAAGAGCATTTTTGAAGCCTAAAGTATAACCGAAAATGGGCAAAGAGGCGGGAAGTGGGTGGAGCTGAGGTGCCGGGTTGCTGAAACCACGCCTACCTAGCTCAACCAGTGGCCCCTTAAATTATGCAGAACTTTAATGCATAATATAATTTAGACAGATGAGTCCTAAACAAATACACCCCCTCACAGTTGTCATGAAGGGCAAAATTAGCTATACAGACCAAAAGCACTTTTTGTACCAGACTGTACAATGCAAAAAAGCTTTTCTTACTTAGTATTTGGGTCTTGTTTCTAGTCCAAACATTCTTAAAAGAAGAAGTATTTGCTAGACAAGCTAAAGTAATTGTCTTGTTTTGGGGAAAAATAACTCAAAATTAAGAGAGTTTTTGCTTAAAATAAGATAAATAAACTTCCAATGGGGTAAGCAAAATATTCTTAATTCAAACAGAAAACACGAATATTTTGATTTTAAGTTTCCAGAAAAAATAATACTCTAGTACAGATACTCAAAAAGTGTACTTAAGTAGAGTACTCAAGTAAATGTGCTTAGTTACAGTCCACCACCAAATATTATTATGAAGTGTGCATCAACTTTACTACGCACTAGGATTTATAATGCCCCTTTATTCTCTCTCTCTCTCTTTCTCTCTCTCTCTCTCTCTCTCTCTCTCTCTCTCTCTCTCTCTCTCTCTCTCTCTCTCTCTCTCTCTCTCTCTCTCTCTCTCTCTCTCTCTCTCTCTCTCTCTCTCTCTCTCTCTCTCTCTCTGATGTTGTTATTGTCCTATGACTGACCCCAGTCCAGTGATGCCGGTCACACTCAACATGAACATGGCGATGCCGTCCTGGTGAGAATAAAGCTCTTCTCTGAGCTTATACTGAACTCTTCCCTCATCGCTCCTTACTGAACTCTTCCCTCATCGCTCCTTACTGAACTCTTCCCTCATCGCTCCTTACTGAACTCTTCCCTCATCTCTCCTTACTGAACTCTTCCCTCATCACTCCTTACTGAACTCTTCCCTCATCGCTCCTTACTGAACTCTTCCCTCATCGCTCCTTACTGAACTCTTCCCTCATCGCTCCTTACTGAACTCTTCCCTCATCGCTCCTTACTGAACTCTTCCCTCATCGCTCCTTACTGAACTCTTCCCTCATCTCTCCTTACTGAACTCTTCCTTCATCGCTCCTTACTGAACTCTTCCCTCATCACTCCTTACTGAACTCTTTCCTCATCACTCCTTACTGAACTCTTCCCTCATCGCTCCTTATTGAACTCTTCCCTCATCGCTCCTTACTGAACTCTTCCCTCATCGCTCCTTACTGAACTCTTCCCTCATCGCTCCTTACTGAACTCTTCCCTCATCTCTCCTTACTGAACTCTTCCCTCATCACTCCTTACTGAACTCTTCCCTCATCGCTCCTTACTGAACTCTTCCCTCATCGCTCCTTACTGAACTCTTCCCTCATCGCTCCTTACTGAACTCTTCCCTCATCTCTCCTTACTGAACTCTTCCCTCATCACTCCTTACTGAACTCTTCCCTCATCGCTCCTTACTGAACTCTTCCCTCATCGCTCCTTACTGAACTCTTCCCTCATCACTCCTTACTGAACTCTTCCCTCATCGCTCCTTACTGAACTCTTCCCTCATCGCTCCTTACTGAACTCTTCCCTCATCACTCCTTACTGAACTCTTCCCTCATCGCTCCTTACTGAACTCTTCCCTCATCTCTCCTTACTGAACTCTTCCCTCATCACTCCTTACTGAACTCTTCCTTCATCGCTCCTTACTGAACTCTTCCCTCATCGCTCCTTACTGAACTCTTCCCTCATCGCTCCTTACTGAACTCTTCCCTCATCACTCCTTACTGAACTCTTCCCTCATCGCTCCTTACTGAACTCTTCCCTCATCGCTCCTTACTGAACTCTTCCCTCATCTCTCCTTACTGAACTCTTCCCTCATCACTCCTTACTGAACTCTTCCCTCATCTCTCCTTACTGAACTCTTCCCTCATCACTCCTTACTGAACTCTTCCCTCATCGCTCCTTACTGAACTCTTCCCTCATCTCTCCTTACTGAACTCTTCCCTCATCGCTCCTTACTGAACCCTTCCCTCATCGCTCCTTACTGAACTCTTCCCTCATCGCTCCTTACTGAACTCTTTCCTCATCACTCCTTACTGTACTCTTCCCTCATCACTCCTTACTGAACTCTTCCCTCATCACTCCTTACTGAACTCTTCCCTCATCGCTCCTTACTGAACTCTTCCCTCATCGCTCCTTACTGAACTCTTCCCTCATCTCTCCTTACTGAACCCTTCCCTCATCGCTCCTTACTGAACTCTTCCCTCATCGCTCCTTACTGAACCCTTCCCTCATCACTCCTTACTGAACTCTTCCCTCATCACTCCTTACTGAACCCTTCCCTCATCGCTCCTTACTGAACCCTTCCCTCATCGCTCCTTACTGAACTCTTCCCTCATCACTCCTTACTGAACTCTTCCCTCATCACTCCTTACTGAACTCTTCCCTCATCGCTCCTTACTGAACTCTTCCCTCATCGCTCCTTACTGAACTCTTCCCTCATCTCTCCTTACTGAACCCTTCCCTCATCGCTCCTTACTGAACTCTTCCCTCATCGCTCCTTACTGTACTCTTCCCTCATCGCTCCTCACTGAACTCTTCCCTCATCTCTCCTTACTGAACTCTTCCCTCATCTCTCCTTACTGAACCCTTCCCTCATCGCTCCTTACTGAACTCTTCCCTCATCTCTCCTTACTGAACCCTTCCCTCATCGCTCCTTACTGAACTCTTCCCTCATCACTCCTTACTGAACTCTTCCCTCATCACTCCTTACTGAACTCTTCCCTCATCGCTCCTTACTGAACTCTTCCCTCATCGCTCCTTACTGAACTCTTCCCTCATCTCTCCTTACTGAACCCTTCCCTCATCGCTCCTTACTGAACTCTTCCCTCATCGCTCCTTACTGTACTCTTCCCTCATCGCTCCTCACTGAACTCTTCCCTCATCTCTCCTTACTGAACTCTTCCCTCATCTCTCCTTACTGAACTCTTCCCTCATCACTCCTTACTGAACTCTTCCCTCATCACTCCTTACTGAACTCTTCCCTCATCACTCCTTACTGAACTCTTCCCTCATCACTCCTTACTGAACCCTTCCCTCATCTCTCCTTACTGAACTCTTCCCTCATCGCTCCTTACTGAACTCTTCCCTCATCTCTCCTTACTGAACTCTTCCCTCATCACTCCTTACTGAACTCTTCCTTCATCACTCCTTACTGAACCCTTTCCTCATCGCTCCTTACTGAACTCTTCCCTCATCGCTCCTTACTGAACCCTTTCCTCATCACTCCTTACTGAACTCTTCCTTCATCACTCCTTACTGAACCCTTTCCTCATCGCTCCTTACTGAACTCTTCCTTCATCACTCCTTACTGAACCCTTTCCTCATCACTCCTTACTGAACCCTTTCCTCATCGCTCCTTACTGAACCCTTTCCTCATCACTGATGTGCTTCTCAGGTTCGACATCATCAGCCTCAGTCTGGATGCGGAGGAAGACGAGCGAGGAATCAAGCAAGCCGCTGAAAGCAGTTAAGTGTGATCTGAGGCTTGTGGAAGAGTGGAAAGTTCAGAGTCTGACCTTAATGTGAATATAATGTGTTAATGTGCCTGAATGTGTCCGCAGTCAAAGCCTTGATCCATCAGGAGGTGAAGAGCGGGATTCCCTCCCACAGGATCGTGTTAGGAGGCTTTTCCCAGGTCAGGCCACTCTCTCTCTCTCTCTCTCTCTCTCTCTCTCTCTCTCTCTCTCTCTCTCTCTCTCTCTCTCTCTCTCTCTCTCTCTCTCTCTCATCAATGACTCACTCAGTAAGAATCATGCTAGAAACATGCTAACACAGTTTGTTAAATCATGCTAGAAACATGCTAACACAGTTTGTTAAATCATACTAGAAACATGCTAACAATCTGATTAATCATGTTAGAAACATGTTACAAATGTGTGCTAAATAATGCTAACATTTTAAAACATGCTAGAATGGTTGTTAAACAATGCTGGAAACATGTTAACAATCTGTTAAATCATGCTAGAAACATGTTAACAATGTTTTAAATTATGATAACATGGTAAAACATGTTAGCATCAATGTTAAATCATGCTAGAAACATGTTAACAATCTGTTAAATCATGTTAGAAACATGTTACCAATGTGCTAAATAATGCTAACATGTTAAAACATGCTAGCACAGTTGTTAAACAATGCTGAACACGTGTTAACAATCTGTTAAGATAATGTTAGAAACTTTACCAATGTTTTAAATTACCATAACATGTTAAAACATGTTAGCATCAATGCAAACTAATGCTAGATACATAATAACAATGTGTTAAATCATGTTAACATGTTAAAATATGTTAGCTCAGTGTTAAACCATGCTAAAAACATGTTACCAATGTGTTAAATGATGCAAACGTGTTAAAATATGTTAACACCATGCAAAATAATTCTAGAAACATGTTACAATATGATAAATAATTCTAACATGTTAAAACATGCTAACACAGTTTGATAAATCATGCTAGATTTACAATTTAACAATGTGCTAAATCATGCTAGGAACATGTTAAAACATGTTAGCACGAATGCTAAATAATGTTAGAAACATGTTAACAATGTTTTAAATTACGGTAACATGTTAAAACATGTTATCATCAGTGTTAAATAATGTTAAAAAGGCTAAACATTTTGTTAAATCATGCTAGAAACATGTTTATAATATTTTTAATTATGAGAACATGTTAAAACATGTTAGCACCAATGTTAAATCATGCTAGAAACATGTTAACAATGTACTAAATCATGATAGCGTGTTAAAACATGTTAATGCCATGATAAATCATTTTAATGTATTAAAGTATGTTTATATTATAAACTATATCACATTAGCAACATGCTAGTGAAGTGCTAAAGAATGCTAATAACATGCTAAAACTTGATAGTAATGAGCTAATTCATACTACACACATGCTAGCAACAATTTAAAACATGCTACGACTTCCTACCAAACCTATAGGCTGAATTGCCTTCAAACTTTTGCAATGTTCTGGTCAGGCAGTTTGTAATCAGAGCCCGGTCGGCTTGAGCTGGAGATGAACAGAGATGGGCTAATGCTGTGTGTGTGTGTGTGTGTGTGTGTGTGTGTGTGTTAGGGCGGAGCGCTCTCTCTCTATAGCGCGCTAACGGCGCAGCATACGCTAGCAGGTGTGGTCGCTCTCAGCTGCTGGCTGCCCCTCAGGGACTCACTCTCACAGGTTAGGTTATTATCATCATCATCTTCCTCTGGAAACCTGTTTAAACACAATCACTTCTGCTCTGTGTGTTTTTTATTGTCACAAATAAAACAATTGACACAACTACACAGTATGCTTACAAAACACATTTTTTATAATATTTAAATGTGGTTTTACTGATCTAGTAAATGCATCTTGATTTAAGAATTGTTAGATATTTAGACTGTAAACAAGACAACATTACTCAAAATGAGTAAGAAGAGCATTTATCCTTTATGGCAGCGGATATAACTCACAATACAATAGACATTTTTAGCTGAAATATGTGCAAGACATAATTATAAACTATAAACTGCCTACTTTTATTTGTGTACACAAAAATACTGAGTAAGAAGAGCATTTTTTGCAGTGTATGCATGTTTTGACCCTACACTTTAGTGTTCATTGAATATCTCCTTCAGTTAGGAGTGTGTTGTGAATGGCATGTCATGTTTCCCTCGTGTATGTGTGTGTGTGTGTGTGTGTGTGTGTGTGTGTGTGTGTGTGTGAGAGCCTGTTTATGTGGTTTATGAGGACACAAATTTGTATAACTACATGGGTATTACACTGGTATTACACTATAAAGGTGGTTTATGAGGACATATCAAATGTCCTCATAATTCAAACGGCCTTAAAAACATACTAAATTATGTTTTTTTGAGAAAGTAAAAATGTAGAATGTTTCCTGTGATGGGTAGGTTTAGGGGCAGTGTGTGTGTGTGTGTGTGTGTGTGTGTGTGTGTGTGTGTGTGTGTGTGTGTGTGTGTGTGTGTGTGTGTGTGTGTGTGTGTGTGTGATGGGTAGGTTTAGGGGCAGTGTGTGTGTGTGTGTGTGTGTGTGTGTGTGTGTGTGTGTGTGTGTGTGTGTGTGTGTGTGTGTGTGTGTGTGTGTGATGGGTAGGTTTAGGGGCAGTGTGTGTGTGTGTGTGTGTGTGTGTGTGTGTGTGTGTGTGTGTGTGTGTGTGTGTGTGTGTGTGTGTGTGTGTGTGTGTGTGTGTGTGTGTGTGTGTGTGTGTGTGTGTGATGGGTAGGTTTAGGGGCAGTGTAAGGGGATAGAAAATACGGTTTGTACAGTATAAAAACCATTACGCCTATGGAGAGTCCCTGTAAACCACATAGACCAACGTGTGTGTGTGTGTGTGTGTGTGTTCTCCCGCTCTTCTGCAGTCGGTGATGGGCTGTAATAAGCAGATGCCGGTCCTGCAGTGTCATGGAGAAGCAGATCCGCTGGTTCCTCCCATCTTTGGCCATCTCACTGTGGAGAAGCTCAAAGCCATGCTGAACCCTTCCAATATCACCTTTAAGACATATCCTGGGCTGGCCCACAGCGCGTGTCCTGAGGTGTGCTTCAGCCAAGGTTTACTCAACCTGAAATACATGATCTAACCTCACTATGAACTCCAGGATTGGATCCTGCAGCGAATAGGAAGAACAGTTCTTCTAACCCTAACTGATGAAATGCGTTGATATTCATTTCTTAAACATCATGGCCTTATTCCAGGAGGACAAATTAATCGGGATTTTTAACTTTGGGATGTGCATAGATATCATGCATAGATGTGCTTATATCATGCATCTTGATTTAAGAATATTGAGATATTTGGACTGGAAACAAGAAAAAATACTAAATAAGAAGAGCATTTTTGCAGTGAAAGCTTAATGTCTTCTTTCTGGAGATATGCATCACTTTGGCATTTGTTCTACACAGAGTAAATTATTTACACTGAATTACTCTGGGACCATTTCCGCCTGGATTTGTCCGACCCTGCGTCCCAATTCGCACACTATCTCTACTAAATAGTATTCGAAAATAGAATTAGTGTGTCCCAAATCGTAGTATTTTGAAAAGAGTATCCTAAAGATACCCGGATGATGGTTTACTATGTCCGGTCCGAATTCGAAGTGCGGATCGACACACACTTTAACGGCTAATATTACCCACAACCCGTTGCGAGTTGGATGAGGATTCGATTAGAACAACAAACACGGATAAAAAGCGTTTTAAAAACTACAAACATGGCGAGTGTGCGAGTCCGACGGTTAAGTAGAGGTTTAGATAAAGGGGTTTGCGTGATCAATTATCAGTATCTAACCTGACTCATATATTTCTTCAGTGTTGTCCGCATTATATCTCACCTGCAGCAGCACTGAGCACTTCTGTAATGACACGTTTGGCCGTTAACTTTTAAATGCATCATTATATTTAAACTGCAAACACACGAGGAGTCTCTGCATTAAAGACACACACACAGCAGATCAACGAGCGGCTACATTTCTCTCCGATACGGCAGGAGATTAAACTGAATTGGGACGCAGCACAAGTTTCCCATACAGCGGTCTCTAAATACTCAATGGTGGTGTCATTTTACAGGAAACTCTTTGAAGTTACACAAAACACTGCTAAAAGTGATACACATGTCAGTATATGTTGTCTGAGCTGTAATAACCCCATAAAAGAGCCGCTTTTTGATATTTTTGGTTATAAATGTATTTTTGAGAGTGCTCTAGCAGCCTGCAGACAGGTTTGGCTGTTTTCAGCGTACGTCGGCAAACACTGGGAAAACTAATGAATGACACTGGGATATTGATTTTATACCACTGTATATGGGTATGGGGGGGTCTTTAATACAGCTCAGACAACATATACTTATACGTGTATCAATTTAAGCAGCATTTTATGCAACTACAAATGGTTTCCTGTGAAATGACACCAGAAATTATGTATTTACAGACCAGGAAGCTTTTTAATTTGGGTCAGCCAGGCGTAAATCCCCAAAAATGGCCCCAGAGCTAAAGTGAAAATCTGTCAAACTTTACTAGGTTTGCTATGTTGATAACTGCGTCATAACCATTGAAATATGAAACATTTCAGCTGATTGTCTTCTGTTTCTTACAACAGGAAATGATGGACATCAAAGAGTTTATTGAGAAGCAGCTTCCTCCAATCAATCAATAAATTACTGACACGCTGATGTCATCTGAAATCAACCCAACTCTTCAACTGAAGACCGTATTTATTATGGAAATAATAATCTCAACTGAAAAATGAATGTTTTGTAAATTTGTTATTTACAATTAAATGAACATGTATAATAGTTTGATTTATATTAAATGCATTTAATTAAATTAAGACTTAAGAGTGTTTTTCTGACCCAGTCAGGGGTTATAAATCTGGCCATAATGTTATGCCTGATCGGTGTGTGTGTGTGTGTGTGTGTGTGTGTATATATTAGTTGGCTCTACAAATATTGGCACCCGCGGCAAATATGAGCCAAACTGACTAGAACATTATTTTTTTCCGTTTGTCCTCATAGTCTTTCATTCAAAATATTCACAAAAATCGAATATTTAATTATTATACATACAATATAAATGTGAAATAAAATGAAATGTGTTAGTAATTGAGTTTGTTATGAGCAGATCCCTTCCTGTCCTTAGTGTTCAATGGGTTCCCTTTTCCTGTTTTGTCCATTTTCGGATTGCACCAGCACATTAAAAACAAACAGGGTTTTTTTGTACTTTATTGTTGCTTTATATCTCTTTTTGTACAGTTCATACAGTAAACATTAATTGCATTTAAAAACACATCTCAAGTCATAAACAGATGAGATATTGTTGCTCTCCTTAGATCGATGCTGTGGTGTGTGTGTGTGTGTGTGCGAGATCTATATAGATTGTAAATCCTCTAGACTGGACCTGATTGAAGCACCAGTGTTTAATGACACTTGCTTTATAGCCTATCCGAGCATGTGAGGCAAGGCACGGTTACGGTTCTGCCATTATAAGTGTGATCCGTGCGCAGACAGAAAGTCAGAATATATCTTTAACTGAACTACGAACAATGCAACAACTTTTTAAATAGGCCGTCTAAGGCTCCGTTTACACAGGGGCCAGTTCTTCAGATCCGACTGGATCAAATCTTGAACATAGGTAATCAAAACAATAACTGGATTCTGAAATCAGGGGCCTATTGCACAAAACTAGGAGAAGGGATTAAGCTGGGATATCTCGGTGATCCTGGCTCAATTTATCCGCTAAAATAGATTTATAGTTCGTTGTTGGTATCATTCTTGATGGGATTGGTATCATTCTTGGTGTGAGTGTGCCTTCAGGGTACGTTTACATTGCAGCGGTGTACTAAATTTTGCATGGAGATGACAAGATCACCAAGATGTCCTGGCTTAATCCCTTATCCTAGTTTTGTGCAATAGGTCCCTGATCACAAAACCTGGGGAATTTTGGAGGCCAACCGTTCCTGAACCACAGGACACGTTCAGATGCTTCAGTGCATCCGAGCCGTTTTGGGGGACCTGCATGCTATTAGGCGTGTGTTTTAATGTTGTGGCCCAAATCTGAGACCCTTCTGTTAACAAAACGCATTAACGAGCAGTCACAGGTGATGCATGTGAGAATCGTGTAAATACCAGATGTGCCGATCTATCTTGGTGACCTGATTACCTGGAATGAAAGGTACGTGTAAACAGGGCCACAGGGATCTCTCGGGTCTACAGGGAAGTGTGTGCGTTCACGTGTGTGTGTGTGTGTGTGTGTTAGGACTCATCAGGACGCTCTAGGTTCTGTCTGAGGTCTGTGTACATGCTGGAGCTCATGAATCGTGGGTAGGAGTCTCGCTGCATGAGCATGAAGATCTGCTGCTGTGCCTCGTCAAACGTGCACGAGGAGGGCTCCTGCATGTTCCTGTTGATCACTTCACGCACACGCGAGTCCAGACTCACCTAGATATACAAACACAGAGAACGCGTCTGAGACATTGGGTTTTAAGAACTGGTAGGTTCCCATAATGTTATAGCTACAGACATGGCATCACGTTTCCTCTTCAGGTAACCAGATGTACAGACGTAACCAAGATGTTTTTGGAAAAGAGGATGTATGAGGCAAAGATATTCATTTTAACAACAGCGTAAGCAAACATGCAGAGCAGTGTTATCATTTGGAAATAGAGATGCACTGATATGAACATTTTGGCCGATAAACAATGATTCTTTATATTTGAAAGCCGATAACCGATATATTAGCCGATAAATCTAGAACCAAATTTGGGCTGATAACCGATAACTCTTTAAATTTGGAAGTCAATAACCAATGTATTGGCCGATAAATCCATATCCACATTTTGGCCGATAACTGATCATTCTTTATATTTGAAACCGATAACTGATACATTGGCTGATTAATCTAAATCCAAATTTTGGCCGATAACCGATAAGTATTTTAATTTGTAAGCTGATAACCGATATATTAGCCCATAAATCTAAATCCAAATTTTGCCCGATAACGATAATTCTTTAAAATTTAAAAGCCGACAACCAATATATTGGCAGATAAATCCTAATTTTGGCTGATAACAGATAACTTTAAATTTGGAAGTCAATAACCAATATATTTTCCGATAAATCAAAATTTTGACTGATAACAGATAACTTTAAACTTGGAAGTCAATAACCGATAAAATGGCTGATAAATCTAAATCCAAATTTTAGCCAATAACCGATATATTGGTCCATAAATCTAAATCCAAATTTTTGCAGATAACCAATATATTGCCCGATAAAGCCAAATTTTGGCTGATAACAGATAACTCTTTAAATTTGGAAGTCAATAACCAATATATTGGCCATTAAACCAAAATTCTGGACGATAACTGATAATTCTTTATATTTGAAAACTGATAACTGATATACTGGCCGATAAATCTAAATCCAAATTTGGCTGATAACTGATCATTCTTTATATTTAAAAGCTAATAAATCAAAATCAAAATGTTGTCTGATAACCGATAATTCTTTATATTTAAAAGCTGATAACCGATATATTGGCCCATAAATCTAAATCCAATTTTTGGCTGATAACCGATAATAATTCTTTATATTTTATCTAAATCCAAAATGTTATATGAGTTTTGAGAGTCTGATTACAAAAACTAAAGTCTCAACATTAAATCCTTGTCCCAAGCAGACACTTATGATGTTCTTATTATAATTTTATGTAGTCTATATGGCAGACTTGCAGCATATGTTGAACTGTATTTGCCTTTATGTTTCCAATCATATTTCAATCAATTCATCATGACGAACAGTACCCATCTGAAGTGTCTCAGCTGGAGGAAATCTATCAGATATAATATATATCGGCCAAATATTCCTATCGGGCCGATAACAATAACATTAAAAATGAACATATTTATCGGCCGATGCCGGTATTTGGCCATATATTGTGCATCCCCATGTGGACATGAGCATAAATACCTCTTTAGGTGACAGTACAGAGACGTAGTCCTCATATATTTGTTTCACAGTCTGTTCTACAGTGGGTTTGTTGGTCTCTTTCTTTAGATCTTCACAGAGGAGCCAGAAGTTCAGGTTTTCTTCACTAAACTCAGACTTGAGAAACTGTCTGAAGTGCGTAAGCCCATGAGCACTTTTTATTAAGCGCTCAAACGACTCTGCCCATGACTGAACCTCCTCCAGAGAGAGCTGAGGCCTGGAGAACAGGTGATATCAGGAAAGAAATGCTTATTGTTCAGGAAAGAAATGTTTATTGTTATATGTTTAATCACGATACAGGGAGAACAGGGGCCTGTACCATGATGGTAGTTTAACAAACTCAGGTTTACAGGATTAGTTTTGAGTTGACAAAACCAAACCATTGTATTCAGGCTTTGATCCTGAGTTCAGGAGTTTAGCTGTGACATCAGCAGTGAACAGCCAATCACACGCTGAGGAACTGATATTCACTTCTCGCAAGACAAGCAGTGAGATTAATTTCTCTCTTCTGCAGAATATTACATGATTGAAAAATATTAAGAATTTAAAAAAAATACACAGGAAGAGGAAAAGCTGTTTATGAAAGACGACAACTTAAAGAAAAAACAGTATACATCAATGCAAGTAAAAGTTATGAAGTTAGTTTAGTTGCTATAGAGAAAATTGAACATTTAAGCTCAGTAAGCTTCTTTTTTTAATCGTTTTATTTATTGATTTTAAAGCTTATTTATATTACTTTATGTAGGCTATTTATATTAATTTTAACAAAGTGCCTATTAATGATTGATTAACTAAAATGATAAATGTGTAATTGATTATAGGGTATAATAATTACATAAATTATATCTAAATCATTCAAAATGATTAGTTAATAATTTATAGTAGTTAAAAGCCAGACGCTTTAGTCTTTAAAAACCATTTGCTATGTAATGACCTTTAATGTGGAGAAGAAACAGGGGGCGTGGCTTTACTGCATCAGAGGTGTGTCACTTTACTCACAGCTGATTGGTCCAATTTCAGTTTGAGATCTCTAATCCAGAACATAACCTGCCCCAGAGCAGGTTAGCTGTGGAGTGTAAGTTACTATGGCGATGAACACGGCTAAAAGCCAAACCACTTTAATGGTACTTAAAACCCAACATTGGCACAAACTAAGCTTAAACAAATCTGGCTAGCCAGCTAAACCGGCTTCATGGTACAGGCCCCAGATGCTGGTAAAGGAGACTGTTTATTAATAGCCAGTGAGCGGAGTGGACCAGGTGAGCAGTGAAGTAGCAGAAGGGCAGGATAATGCAGATTACCAACAGGTAATACTCAATGTCTTTGCAGGAGAACCAGGAGGACGGATGGAGGACAAAGAGAAACATTGGAGATCGTGGTATCAGGTAAGTAGTTCAAGAGAGTCCTTGAGGTGAGTATTCAGGAAGTAATACTAATGAGAGTGACTGAGAGTGTGCCTGTGGCTTATGCCAGATCACAGTGCCTGATTTTAGCCCCGCCGACAGGTTTTTCGATATCGCTGACAAATGCCTGAAACCATCGGCGAATCGGTGCTCGTGGACGCGAGTGACAATCACACAGTGTGAATGATCAAAGACGCGATCTGATGGAATCGGCGACGAGATCTTTGGCATGCTAAACATCTGGACCTGTCGGCGATTTAAACTCCTGCTCCGTGAACTGAGTTCTGACTGAAGATTACATCGGCGGCGACCGACAGCCAATGAGAGAGTGAGATACGGGCAGCGGGAGGTTTAGAGAGGAGTTACAGACAAAATATCAGTATTTTAATAGATATATTTACAATTCTATCAAACAGAAACAAAGCCCAAGCTATTTGACGTCCAGCCACAGCAGAATCAGCACATGTGAAATCATTTATTTACCTCAAACTCTCCTTGCAGAACACAATCCTTTCTCCCTCTTTCTCTCTAACAGTTTTCTCTGCCATAATATTTTTTTCATTTTCTCCACAAATCAGCACACAGACAATTTGGAGCACTTTTTTTTCAATTCCAAGTCTCGTGCGAGAACTCGGGTCTGACACACTTGCGGTGTTTACCTGTCATACCACATCGCACGTGTAGTTTGGAAACATAGATAATAACTAAACGTAGTTAATAGTTAGCAAAAACTACAGGAAAAAAAAACAGGAACCAATCAGCTGTGCCCTATCAAGAATGATGTGTTTACAAGATTGAATTAAGAAGTGATCGGCCTGCACCATCTATAGTTTCATGACAGAACTTTATACACTCACCTAAGGGATTATTAGGAACACCTGTTCAACTTTTTATTAGTGCAATTATCTAATCAGCCAATCCCATGGCAGTTCTTCAGTGCATTTAGGGGTGTGGTCCTGGTCAAGACAATCTCCTGAACTCCAAACTGAATGTCAGAATGGGAAAGAAAGGTGATTTAAGCCGTTTTGAGCGTGGCATGGTTGTTGGTGCCAGACGGGCCGGTCTGAGTATTTCACAATCTGCTCAGTTACTGGGATTTACACACACAACCATTTCTAGGGTTTACAAAGAATGGTGTGAAAAGGGAAGAGCATCCAGTCTGCAGCAGTCCTGTGGGAGAAAATGCCTTGTTGATGCTCGAGGTCAGAGGAGAATGGGCCGACTGATTCAAGCTGATTGAAGAGCAACTTTGACTGAAATAACCACTCGTTACAACCGAGGTATGCAGCAAAGCATTTGTGAAGCCACAACACACACAACCTTGAGGCGGATGAGCTACAACAGCAGAAGACCCCACCGGGGACCACTCATCTCCACTACAAATAGGAAAAAGAGGCGACAATTTGCACAAGCTCACCAAAATTGGACAGTTGAAGACTGGAGAAATGTTGCCTGGTCTGATGAGTCTCGATTTCTGCTGAGACATTCAGATGGTAGAGTCAGAATTTGGCGTAAACAGAATGAGAACATGGATCCATCATGCCTTGTTCCCACTGTGCAGGCTGGTGGTGGTGGTGTAATGGTGTGGGGGATGTTTTCTTGTCACACTTTAGGCCCCTTAGTGCCAATTGGGCATCGTTTAAATGCCACGGCCTACCTGAGCATTGTTTCTGACCATGTCCATCCCTTTATGACCACCATGTGCCCATCCTCTGATGGCTACTTCCAGCAGGATAATGCACCATGTCACAAAGCTCCAATCATTTTAAATTGGTTTCTTGAACATGACAATGAGTTGACTGTACTAAAATGGCCGCCACAGTCCCCAGATCTCAACCCAATAGAGCATCTTTGGGATGTGGTGGAACGGGAGCTTCGTGCCCTGGATGTGCATCCCACAAATCTCCATCAACTGCAAGATGCTCTCCTATCAATATGGGCCGACATTTCTAAAGAATGCTTTCAGCAGCTTGTTGATCAATGCCACGGAGAATTAAGGCAGATCTGAAGGAGAAAGGGTCAAACACAGTATTAGTGTGTGTTCCTAATAATCCTTTAGGGGAGTGGATATACACTCATTTTGGTATATGCTGCTGTTCTGAGGTTCATAGATGAGGTTCGCTAGATGGCAGTGCGCTACCCAAACTGAGGCGAAACCGGCAAATGTGACAACAACATAGACGAACACAATGGATAAAGCAGTTTAATCTCACTCAAGATGCTCAAAACGAATTAATAAAGAGAGGAAAGGGGGTCAAACACAGTATTAGTATGGCGTTCCTAAGAATCCTTTAGGTGAGTGTAAATCTGCTTTCAAGAGTTTCCTGTCACTGGTATAAATCAAAGTTCCAGCCACTAGGCAAAATATTTTTTTCAAATATATGATTATTTTTGGTTAAAAAGAAACTTCAAGGAACATATTAAAGTAATGAAAGAGCATGTCATGACCCTTTTCAAATTCTCAAGAGGGATGTTCTTAAAGTGCCTACTTTTTGCAATATTTAATTATTATAACACAACTCACGTCTGGTTGATATCAGCGTCCTCTTGTTCTTCTGAGATGGTCTTCATTTTTTCCTCCTTAGCAGAGCGTACTGTCAGACTACACACACACACACACACACACACACACACACACACACACACACACACACACACACACACACATAAACACACACACACACACACGTATTATAAAAACATGTTTTCTGTGTGCACCATGTGACACCAGAATGTCTCAGGAGAGCTAAAGGATACGTGATGCACTTTTCAGCTGTCTACATGAGCACACCTGTACTCTCAAGTGAACCATCTTACAACCACGTTAGACCTATTTTTCAGTTCACTTAAAATGCACTGCAAAAACACTTAAATATTGATCACCTGAAAAGTGAAAATGTACAGATAAAAGTTTACCTAGAGTTTTAAAAACATGATGTTTTAAGGATTTTTTAAAAGTTGAAACAAGTCAAAAGGTTGCATGTTTCATATGGCATTCATTGTTAGGTGTGACAGCTGGAGTTGTTTATAGTTATATATTGCACTTCTTAAAAATGTTGGTTTGTCTAGATCATTGCGATGTCTCTCGCTGTGCCGTTTGCTAAGCATTAAATGAAGAAACTTGGGCTGTGCCTCAATCAGCTCCAATATTCAGGACACTGGGAGTTTGGGCCATTTTAAGGGCTTCCTTAATGCCTAAAAAATCCCACAGTGCATGAAAAAAAAAACAGGGAGAATCTACACTCATTATGTCAGAGCCCATTTAAGGCGAAGGCAAATTATGTTTTAATGGATGTCAGGGGAGGAGAGGCTTCAGTACACTGAATAAATGATTCGGTCTGTTTTTTGTGGACACAAAGCACTCACATCGCTTCATGAAACTGAGGTTAAACCACTGGAGTCACGTGGATTAATGACGTCTTCATGCCTTTCTGGGGCTTGAAGGGGGTAGTTGCATAGACTGTCAATGGAGGGAAAGAAAACTCTCAGATTTCTTTAAAAATATCTTTATTCTGAAAGTCTTACGAGTTTGGAACGACACAAGGGTGCGTAATTTATGACAGAACTTTCATGTTTGGGTGTACAAACAACAACTTTAAAGAACTCCAGCTGCTACACGCCATTTGAAATGTATACAAGGCTCAAAATGTCGACCATATGCGCCCAAACTTTAATCTGTGCGACCTCAGCTGATATTCTAAAGCATATATGCGAGTGGCGACCGGACAAGTAGCCTGGTTAAAATGTCACTTTAACAAAACAACAAAGTAACCAAATTGCGAGAATGCTTCCAATTTTATTTCATTTAATGTAAGTGGCGATTGATGGTGGATAATAATGTACTGAACGTGGCACTGTTGAGACTCATGCAGCCTCTCGAGGAGAAATCGATACAAGTGAGCGCGACACACACAGAAACTTGCGGTTAAAATCTGAATGTTTTATATATTTAACGTATGACATTGGTTTAATAGAAAAATTCAATAAACAGTTAAAGGGTTACTTCAGCGATTTAGCATATGGCTTTCTATACGTAGAAGCCCGGGAGTATATTAAAATAGCCCGAGGAGCTATTTAGACTAAAGACTACAGCCAGTAGAGGAGCTATTTAGGCTAAAGACTACAGCCAGTAGAGGAGCTATTTAGACTAAAGACTACAGCCAGTAGAGGAGCTATTTAGACTAAAGACTACAGCCAGTAGAGGAGCTATTTAGACTAAAGACTACAGTCAGTAGAGGAGCTATTTAGACTAAAGACTACAGCCGGTAGAGGAGCTATTTAGACTAAAGACTACAGCCAGTAGAGGAGCTATTTAGACTAAAGACTACAGTCAGTAGAGGAGCTATTTAGACTAAAGACTACAGTCAGTAGAGGAGCTATTTAGACTAAAGACTACAGTCAGTAGAGGAGCTATTTAGACTAAAGACTACAGCCAGTAGAGGAGCTATTTAGACTAAAGACTACAGCCAGTAGAGGAGCTATTTAGACTAAAGACTACAGCCAGTAGAGGAGCTATTTAGACTAAAGACTACAGTCAGTAGAGGAGCTATTTAGACTAAAGACTACAGTCAGTAGAGGAGCTATTTAGACTAAAGACTACAGTCAGTAGAGGAGCTATTTAGACTAAAGACTACAGTCAGTAGAGGAGCTATTTAGACTAAAGACTACAGTCAGTAGAGGAGCTATTTAGACTAAAGACTACAGTCAGTAGAGGAGCTATTTAGACTAAAGACTACAGCCGGTAGAGGAGCTATTTAGACTAAAGACTACAGCCAGTAGAGGAGCTATTTAGACTAAAGACTACAGTCAGTAGAGGAGCTATTTAGACTAAAGACTACAGCCAGTAGAGGAGCTATTTAGACTAAAGACTACAGTCAGTAGAGGAGCTATTTAGACTAAAGACTACAGCCAGTAGAGGAGCTATTTAGACTAAAGACTACAGCCAGTAGAGGAGCTATTTAGACTAAAGACTACAGCCGGTAGAGGAGCTATTTAGACTAAAGACTACAGTCAGTAGAGGAGCTATTTAGACTAAAGACTACAGCCAGTAGAGGAGCTATTTAGACTAAAGACTACAGTCAGAAGAGGAGCTATTTAGACTAAAGACTACAGTCAGTAGAGGAGCTATTTAGACTAAAGACTACAGTCAGTAGAGGAGCTATTTAGACTAAAGACTACAGCCGGTAGAGGAGCTATTTAGACTAAAGACTACAGCCAGTAGAGGAGCTATTTAGACTAAAGACTACAGTCAGTAGAGGAGCTATTTAGACTAAAGACTACAGCCAGTAGAGGAGCTATTTAGACTAAAGACTACAGCCAGTAGAGGAGCTATTTAGACTAAAGACTACAGTCAGTAGAGGAGCTATTTAGACTAAAGACTACAGTCAGTAGAGGAGCTATTTAGGCTAAAGACTACAGCCAGTAGAGGAGCTATTTAGACTAAAGACTACAGCCGGTAGAGGAGCTATTTAGACTAAAGACTACAGCCAGTAGAGGAGCTATTTAGACTAAAGACTACAGCCAGTAGAGGAGCTATTTAGACTAAAGACTACAGTCAGTAGAGGAGCTATTTAGACTAAAGACTACAGTCAGTAGAGGAGCTATTTAGACTAAAGACTACAGCCGGTAGAGGAGCTATTTAGACTAAAGACTACAGCCAGTAGAGGAGCTATTTAGACTAAAGACTACAGTCAGTAGAGGAGCTATTTAGACTAAAGACTACAGCCGGTAGAGGAGCTATTTAGACTAAAGACTAGAGGCAGTAGAGGAGCTATTTAGACTAAAGACTACAGCCGGTAGAGGAGCTATTTAGACTAAAGACTACAGCCAGTAGAGGAGCTATTTAGACTAAAGACTACAGCCGGTAGAGGAGCTATTTAGACTAAAGACTACAGCCAGTAGAGGAGCTATTTAGACTAAAGACTACAGCCGGTAGAGAAGCTATTTAGACTAAAGACTACAGCCAGTAGAGGAGCTATTTAGACTAAAGACTACAGTCAGTAGAGGAGCTATTTAGACTAAAGACTACAGCCGGTAGAGGAGCTATTTAGACTAAAGACTACAGCCAGTAGAGGAGCTATTTAGACTAAAGACTACAGTCAGTAGAGGAGCTATTTAGACTAAAGACTACAGCCAGTAGAGGAGCTATTTAGACTAAAGACTACAGTCAGAAGAGGAGCTATTTAGACTAAAGACTACAGTCAGTAGAGGAGCTATTTAGACTAAAGACTACAGTCAGTAGAGGAGCTATTTAGACTAAAGACTACAGCCGGTAGAGGAGCTATTTAGACTAAAGACTACAGCCAGTAGAGGAGCTATTTAGACTAAAGACTACAGTCAGTAGAGGAGCTATTTAGACTAAAGACTACAGCCAGTAGAGGAGCTATTTAGACTAAAGACTACAGCCAGTAGAGGAGCTATTTAGACTAAAGACTACAGTCAGTAGAGGAGCTATTTAGACTAAAGACTACAGTCAGTAGAGGAGCTATTTAGGCTAAAGACTACAGCCAGTAGAGGAGCTATTTAGACTAAAGACTACAGCCGGTAGAGGAGCTATTTAGACTAAAGACTACAGCCAGTAGAGGAGCTATTTAGACTAAAGACTACAGCCAGTAGAGGAGCTATTTAGACTAAAGACTACAGTCAGTAGAGGAGCTATTTAGACTAAAGACTACAGTCAGTAGAGGAGCTATTTAGACTAAAGACTACAGCCGGTAGAGGAGCTATTTAGACTAAAGACTACAGCCAGTAGAGGAGCTATTTAGACTAAAGACTACAGTCAGTAGAGGAGCTATTTAGACTAAAGACTACAGCCGGTAGAGGAGCTATTTAGACTAAAGACTACAGCCAGTAGAGGAGCTATTTAGACTAAAGACTACAGCCAGTAGAGGAGCTATTTAGACTAAAGACTACAGCCGGTAGAGGAGCTATTTAGACTAAAGACTACAGCCGGTAGAGGAGCTATTTAGACTAAAGACTACAGCCAGTAGAGGAGCTATTTAGACTAAAGACTACAGTCAGTAGAGGAGCTATTTAGACTAAAGACTACAGCCGGTAGAGGAGCTATTTAGACTAAAGACTACAGCCAGTAGAGGAGCTATTTAGACTAAAGACTACAGCCAGTAGAGGAGCTATTTAGACTAAAGACTACAGCCGGTAGAGGAGCTATTTAGACTAAAGACTACAGCCAGTAGAGGAGCTATTTAGACTAAAGACTACAGTCAGTAGAGGAGCTATTTAGACTAAAGACTACAGCCGGTAGAGGAGCTATTTAGACTAAAGACTAGAGGCAGTAGAGGAGCTATTTAGACTAAAGACTACAGCCGGTAGAGGAGCTATTTAGACTAAAGACTACAGCCAGTAGAGGAGCTATTTAGACTAAAGACTACAGCCGGTAGAGGAGCTATTTAGGCTAAAGAGTACAGTCAGTAGAGGAGCTATTTAGACTAAAGACTACAGTCAGTAGAGGAGCTATTTAGACTAAAGACTACAGTCAGTAGAGGAGCTATTTAGACTAAAGACTACAGTCAGTAGAGGAGCTATTTAGACTAAAGACTACAGTCAGTAGAGGAGCTATTTAGACTAAAGACTACAGCCGGTAGAGGAGCTATTTAGACTAAAGACTACAGCCAGTAGAGGAGCTATTTAGACTAAAGACTACAGTCAGTAGAGGAGCTATTTAGACTAAAGACTACAGCCGGTAGAGGAGCTATTTAGACTAAAGACTACAGCCAGTAGAGGAGCTATTTAGACTAAAGACTACAGCCGGTAGAGGAGCTATTTAGACTAAAGACTACAGCCAGTAGAGGAGCTATTTAGACTAAAGACTACAGTCAGTAGAGGAGCTATTTAGACTAAAGACTACAGCCGGTAGAGGAGCTATTTAGACTAAAGACTACAGTCAGTAGAGGAGCTATTTAGACTAAAGACTACAGTCAGTAGAGGAGCTATTTAGACTAAAGACTACAGCCGGTAGAGGAGCTATTTAGACTAAAGACTACAGCCAGTAGAGGAGCTATTTAGACTAAAGACTACAGCCAGTAGAGGAGCTATTTAGACTAAAGACTACAGTCAGTAGAGGAGCTATTTAGACTAAAGACTACAGTCAGTAGAGGAGCTATTTAGACTAAAGACTACAGCCAGTAGAGGAGCTATTTAGACTAAAGACTACAGCCAGTAGAGGAGCTATTTAGGCTAAAGACTACAGCCGGTAGAGGAGCTATTTAGGCTAAAGACTACAGCCAGTAGAGGAGCTATTTAGACTAAAGACTACAGTCAGTAGAGGAGCTATTTAGACCAAAGACTACAGCCAGTAGAGGAGCTATTTAGACTAAAGACTACAGCCGGTAGAGGAGCTATTTAGGCTAAAGACTACAGCCAGTAGAGGAGCTATTTAAACTAAAGACTACAGCCAGTAGAGGAGCTATTTAGACTAAAGACTACAGTCAGTAGAGGAGCTATTTAGACTAAAGACTACAGTCAGTAGAGGAGCTATTTAGACTAAAGACTACAGCCAGTAGAGGAGCTATTTAGACTAAAGACTACAGCCAGTAGAGGAGCCATTTAGACTAAAGACTACAGCCGGTAGAGGAGCTATTTAGACTAAAGACTACAGTCAGTAGAGGAGCTATTTAGACTAAAGACTACAGTCAGTAGAGGAGCTATTTAGGCTAAAGACTACAGCCGGTAGAGGAGCTATTTAGGCTAAAGACTACAGCCAGTAGAGGAGCTATTTAGACTAAAGACTACAGTCAGTAGAGGAGCTATTTAGACTAAAGACTACAGCCAGTAGAGGAGCTATTTAGACTAAAGACTACAGCCGGTAGAGGAGCTATTTAGACTAAAGACTACAGCCGGTAGAGGAGCTATTTAGGCTAAAGACTACAGCCAGTAGAGGAGCTATTTAGACTAAAGACTACAGTCAGTAGAGGAGCTATTTAGACCAAAGACTACAGCCAGTAGAGGAGCTATTTAGACTAAAGACTACAGCCGGTAGAGGAGCTATTTAGGCTAAAGACTACAGCCAGTAGAGGAGCTATTTAAACTAAAGACTACAGCCAGTAGAGGAGCTATTTAGACTAAAGACTACAGCCAGTAGAGGAGCTATTTAGGCTAAAGACTACAGCCAGTAGAGGAGCTATTTAAACTAAAGACTACAGCCAGTAGAGGAGCTATTTAGACTAAAGACTACAGTCAGTAGAGGAGCTATTTAGACTAAATACTACAGTCAGTAGAGGAGATATTTAGACTAAAGACTACAGCCAGTAGAGGAGCTATTTAGACTAAATACTACAGTCAGTAGAGGAGCTATTTAAACTAAAGACTACAGCCGGTAGAGGAGCTATTAAGACTAAAGACTACAGTCAGTAGAGGAGCTATTTAGACTAAAGACTACAGTCAGTAGAGGAGCTATTTAGACTAAAGACTACAGCCGGTAGAGGAGCTATTTAGACTAAAGACTACAGTCGGTAGAGGAGCTATTTAGACTAAAGACTACAGCCAGTAGAGGAGCTATTTAGACTAAAGACTACAGTCAGTAGAGGAGCTATTTAGACTAAATACTACAGCCGGTAGAGGAGCTATTTAGACTAAAGACTACAGCCAGTAGAGGAGCTATTTAGACTAAAGACTACAGCCGGTAGAGGAGCTATTTAGACTAAAGACTACAGCCGGTAGAGGAGCTATTTAGACTAAAGACTACAGTCAGTAGAGGAGCTATTTAGACTAAAGACTACAGCCAGTAGAGGAGCTATTTAGACTAAAGACTACAGTCAGTAGAGGAGCTATTTAGACTAAAGACTACAGTCAGTAGAGGAGCTATTTAGACTAAAGACTACAGTCAGTAGAGGAGCTATTTAGACTAAAGACTACAGTCAGTAGAGGAGCTATTTAGACTAAAGACTACAGTCAGTAGAGGAGCTATTTAGACTAAATACTACAGCCGGTAGAGGAGCTATTTAGACTAAAGACTACAGCCGGTAGAGGAGCTATTTAGACTAAATACTACAGCCGGTAGAGGAGCTATTTAGACTAAAGACTACAGTCAGTAGAGGAGCTATTTAGACTAAAGACTACAGCCGGTAGAGGAGCTATTTAGACTAAAGACTACAGTCAGTAGAGGAGCTATTTAGACTAAAGACTACAGTCAGTAGAGGAGCTATTTAGACTAAAGACTACAGTCAGTAGAGGAGCTATTTAGACTAAAGACTACAGTCAGTAGAGGAGCTATTTAGACTAAAGACTACAGTCAGTAGAGGAGCTATTTAGACTAAAGACTACAGTCAGTAGAGGAGCTATTTAGACTAAAGACTACAGCCGGTAGAGGAGCTATTTAGACTAAAGACAACAGTCAGTAGAGGAGCTATTTAGACTAAAGACTACAGCCGGTAGAGGAGCTATTTAGACTAAAGACTACAGTCAGTAGAGGAGCTATTTAGACTAAAGACTACAGTCAGTAGAGGAGCTATTTAGACTAAAGACTACAGTCAGTAGAGGAGCTATTTATACTAAAGACTACAGTCAGTAGAGGAGCTATTTAGACTAAAGACTACAGTCAGTAGAGGAGCTATTTAGACTAAAGACTACAGCCGGTAGAGGAGCTATTTAGACTAAAGACTACAGTCAGTAGAGGAGCTATTTAGACTAAAGACTACAGCCGGTAGAGGAGCTATTTAGACTAAAGACTACAGTCAGTAGAGGAACTATTTAGACTAAAGACTACAGCCAGTAGAGGAGCTATTTAGACTAAAGACTACAGCCAGTAGAGGAGCTATTTAGACTAAAGACTACAGCCCGTAGAGGAGCTATTTAGACTAAAGACTACAGTCAGTAGAGGAGCTATTTAGACCAAAGACTACAGTCAGTAGAGGAGCTATTTAGACTAAAGACTACAGTCAGTAGAGGAGCTATTTAGACTAAAGACTACAGCCAGTAGAGGAGCTATTTAGACTAAAGACTACAGCCAGTAGAGGAGCTATTTAGACTAAAGACTACAGTCAGAAGAGGAGCTATTTAGACTAAAGACTACAGTCAGTAGAGGAGCTATTTAGACTACAGACTACAGTCAGTAGAGGAGCTATTTAGACTACAGACTACAGCCAGTAGAGGAGCTATTTAGACTAAAGACTACAGCCGGTAGAGGAGCTATTTAGACTAAAGACTACAGCCAGTAGAGGAGCTATTTAGACTAAAGACTACAGCCAGTAGAGGAGCTATTTAGACTAAAGACTACAGCCAGTAGAGGAGCTATTTAGGCTAAAGACTACAGCCAGTAGAGCAGCTATTTAGACTAAAGACTACAGCCAGTAGAGGAGCTATTTAGACTAAAGACTACAGTCAGTAGAGGAGCTATTTAGGCTAAAGACTACAGCCAGTAGAGGAGCTATTTAGACTAAAGACTACAGTCAGTAGAGGAGCTATTTAGACTAAAGACTACAGCCAGTAGAGGAGCTATTTAGACTAAAGACTACAGCCAGTAGAGGAGCTATTTAGGCTAAAGACTACAGCCAGTAGAGGAGCTATTTAGACTAAAGACTACAGTCAGTAGAGGAGCTATTTAGACTAAAGACTACAGTCAGTAGAGGAGCTATTTAGACTAAAGACTACAGTCAGTAGAGGAGCTATTTAGACTAAAGACTACAGTCAGAAGAGGAGCTATTTAGACTAAAGACTACAGTCAGTAGAGGAGCTATTTAGACTAAAGACTACAGTCAGAAGAGGAGCTATTTAGACTAAAGACTACAGTCAGTAGAGGAGCTATTTAGACTAAAGACTACAGTCAGTAGAGGAGCTATTTAGACTAAAGATGAATGTAATCTGACTCCGCTTACCTCACCTCACCTGATGAATGTAATCTGACTCCTCTTACCTCAGCTCTCCTGATGAATGTAATCTGACTCCGCTTACCTCAGCTCTCCTGATGAATGTAATCTGACTCCTCTTAGCTCAGCTCTCCTGATGAATGTAATCTGACTCCGCTTACCTCAGCTCTCCTGATGAATGTAATCTGACTCCTCTTAGCTCAGCTCTCCTGATGAATGTAATCTGACTCCTCTTACCTCAGCTCTCCTGATGAATGTAATCTGACTCCTCTTACCTCAGCTCTCCTGATGAATGTAATCTGACTCCGCTTACCTCAGCTCTCCTGATGAATGTAATCTGACTCCTCTTAGCTCAGCTCTCCTGATGAATGTAATCTGACTCCTCTTACCTCAGCTCTCCTGATGAATGTAATCTGACTCCTCTTACCTCAGCTCTCCTGATGAATGTAATCTGACTCCTCTTAGCTCAGCTCTCCTGATGAATGTAATCTGACTCCGCTTACCTCAGCTCTCCTGATGAATGTAATCTGACTCCTCTTAGCTCAGCTCTCCTGATGAATGTAATCTGACTCCTCTTACCTCAGCTCTCCTGATGAATGTACTCTGACTCCTCTTACCTCAGCTCTCCTGATGAATGTAATCTGACTCCGCTTACCTCATCTCTCCTGATGAATGTAATCTGACTCCTCTTAGCTCAGCTCTCCTGATGAATGTAATCTGACTCCGCTTACGTCAGCTCTCCTGATGAATGTAATCTGACTCCTTTTAGCTCAGCTCTCCTGATGAATGTAATCTGACTCCTCTTACCTCAGCTATGCTGATGAATGTAATCTGACTCCTCTTACCTCAGCTCTCCTGATGAGTGTAATCTGACTCCTCTTACCTCAGCTCTCCTGATGAATGTAATCTGACTCCTCTTACCTCAGCTCTCCTGATGAATGTAATCTGACTCCTCTTACCTCAGCTCTCCTGATGAATGTAATCTGACTCTGCTTACCTCAGCTCTCCTGATGAATGTAATCTGACTCCTTTTAGCTCAGCTCTCCTGATGAATGTAATCTGACTCCTCTTACCTCAGCTCTCCTGATGAATGTAATCTGACTCCTCTTACCTCAGCTCTCCTGATGAATGTAATCTGACTCCTCTTACCTCAGCTCTCCTGATGAATGTAATCTGACTCCTCTTACCTCAGCTATGCTGATGAATGTAATCTGACTCCTCTTACCTCAGCTCTCCTGATGAATGTAATCTGACTCCTCTTACCTCAGCTCTCCTGATGAATGTAATCTGACTCCTCTTACCTCAGCTCTCCTGATGAATGTAATCTGACTCCTCTTACCTCAGCTCTCCTGATGAATGTAATCTGACTCTGCTTACCTCAGCTCTCCTGATGAATGTAATCTGACTCCGCTTACCTCAGCTCTCCTGATGAATGTACTCTGACTCCTCTTACCTCAGCTCTCCTGATGAATGTAATCTGACTCCTCTTACCTCAGCTCTCCTGATGAATGTAATCTGACTCCTCTTACCTCAGCTCTCCTGATGAATGTAATCTGACTCCTCTTACCTCAGCTCTCCTGATGAATGTAATCTGACTCCTCTTACCTCACCTCTCCTGATGAATGTAATCTGACTCCTCTTACCTCAGCTCTCCTGATGAATGTAATCTGACTTCTCTTACCTCAGCTCTCCTGATGAATGTAATCTGACTCCGCTTACCTCAGCTCTCCTGATGAATGTAATCTGACTCCTCTTACCTCACCTCTCCTGATGAATGTAATCTGACTCCTCTTACCTCAGCTCTCCTGATGAATGTAATCTGACTCCTCTTACCTCAGCTCTCCTGATGAATGTAATCTGACTCCTCTTACCTCAGCTCTCCTGATGAATGTAATCTGACTCCTCTTACCTCAGCTCTCCTGATGAATGTAATCTGACTCCGCTTACCTCAGCTCTCCTGATGAATGTGATCTGACTCCTCTTACCTCAGCTCTCCTGATGAATGTAATCTGACTCCTCTTACCTCAGCTCTCCTGATGAATGTAATCTGACTCCGCTTACCTCAGCTCTCCTGATGAATGTAATCTGACTCCTCTTACCTCACCTCTCCTGATGAATGTAATCTGACTCCTCTTAGCTCAGCTCTCCTGATGAATGTAATCTGACTCCTCTTACCTCAGCTCTCCTGATGAATGTAATCTGACTCCGCTTACCTCAGCTCTCCTGATGAATGTAATCTGACTCCTCTTACCTCACCTCTCCTGATGAATGTAATCTGACTCCTCTTACCTCAGCTCTCCTGATGAATGTAATCTGACTCCTCTTACCTCAGCTCTCCTGATGAATGTAATCTGACTTCTCTTACCTCAGCTCTCCTGATGAATGTACTCTGACTCCTCTTACCTCAGCTCTCCTGATGAATGTAATCTGACTCCGCTTTCCTCAGCTCTCCTGATGAATGTACTCTGACTCCTCTTACCTCAGCTCTCCTGATGAATGTAATCTGACTCCGCTTTCCTCAGCTCTCCTGATGAATGTAATCTGACTCCTCTTACCTCAGCTCTCCTGATGAATGTAATCTGACTCCGTTTACCTCACCTCTCCTGATGAATGTAATCTGACTCCTCTTACCTCTGCTCTCCTGATGAATGTAATCTGACTCCTCTTACCTCAGCTCTCCTGATGAATGTAATCTGACTCCTCTAACCTCAGCTCTCCTGATGAATGTAATCTGACTCCTCTTACCTCAGCTCTCCTGATGAATGTAATCTGACTCCTCTTACCTCAGCTCTCCTGATGAATGTAATCTGACTCCTCTTACCTCAGCTCTCCTGATGAATGTAATCTGACTCCTCTTACCTCAGCTCTCCTGATGAATGTAATCTGACTCCTCTTACCTCAGCTCTCCTGATGAATGTACTCTGACTCCTCTTACCTCAGCTCTCCTGATGAATGTAATCTGACTCCTCTTACCTCAGCTCTCCTGATGAATGTAATCTGACTCCTCTTACCTCAGCTCTCCTGATGAATGTACTCTGACTCCTCTTACCTCAGCTCTCCTGATGAATGTAATCTGACTCCTCTTACCTCAGCTCTCCTGATGAATGTAATCTGACTCCTCTTACCTCAGCTCTCCTGATGAATGTAATCTGACTCCTCTTACCTCAACTCTCCTGATGAATGTAATCTGACTCCGCTTACCTCAGCTCTCCTGATGAATGTAATCTGACTCCTCTTACCTCACCTCTCCTGATGAATGTAATCTGACTCCTCTTAACTCAGCTCTCCTGATGAATGTAATCTGACTCCTCTTAGCTCAGCTCTCCTGATGAATGTAATCTGACTCCGCTTACCTCAGCTCTCCTGATGAATGTAATCTGACTCCTCTTACCTCAGCTCTCCTGATGAATGTAATCTGACTCCTCTTACCTCAGCTCTCCTGATGAATGTAATCTGACTCCTCTTACCTCAGCTCTCCTGATGAATGTAATCTGACTCCTCTTACCTCAGCTCTCCTGATGAATGTAATCTGACTCCTCTTACCTCACCTCTCCTGATGAATGTAATCTGACTCCGCTTACCTCAGCTCTCCTGATGAATGTAATCTGACTCCTCTTACCTCAGCTCTCCTGATGAATGTAATCTGACTCCTCTTACCTCAGCTCTCCTGATGAATGTAATCTGACTCCTCTTACCTCAGCTCTCCTGATGAATGTACTCTGACTCCTCTTACCTCAGCTCTCCTGATGAATGTAATCTGACTCCGCTTTCCTCAGCTCTCCTGATGAATGTAATCTGACTCCGTTTACCTCACCTCTCCTGATGAATGTAATCTGACTCCTCTTACCTCTGCTCTCCTGATGAATGTAATCTGACTTCTCTTACCTCAGCTCTCCTGATGAATGTAATCTGACTCCTCTAACCTCAGCTCTCCTGATGAATGTAATCTGACTCCTCTTACCTCAGCTCTCCTGATGAATGTAATCTGACTCCTCTTACCTCAGCTCTCCTGATGAATGTAATCTGACTCCGCTTACCTCAGCTCTCCTGATGAATGTGATCTGACTCCTCTTACCTCAGCTCTCCTGATGAATGTAATCTGACTCCTCTAACCTCAGCTCTCCTGATGAATGTGATCTGACTCCGCTTACCTCAGATCTCCTGATGAATGTGATCTGACTCCTCTTACCTCAGCTCTCCTGATGAATGTAATCTGACTCCTCTTACCTCAGCTCTCCTGATAAATGTAATCTGACTCCTCTTACCTCAGCTCTCCTGATGAATGTAATCTGACTCCTCTTACCTCACCTCTCCTGATGAATGTAATCTGACTCCGCTTACCTCAGCTCTCCTGATGAATGTAATCTGACTCCTCTTACCTCAGCTCTCCTGATGAATGTAATCTGACTCCTCTTACCTCAGCTCTCCTGATGAATGTAATCTGACTCCTCTTACCTCAGCTCTCCTGATGAATGTACTCTGACTCCTCTTACCTCAGCTCTCCTGATGAATGTAATCTGACTCCTCTTACCTCAGCTATGCTGATGAATGTAATCTGACTCCTCTTACCTCAGCTCTCCTGATGAATGTAATCTGACTCCTCTTACCTCAGCTCTCCTGATGAATGTAATCTGACTCCGCTTACCTCAGCTCTCCTGATGAATGTGATCTGACTCCTCTTACCTCAGCTCTCCTGATGAATGTAATCTGACTCCTCTAACCTCAGCTCTCCTGATGAATGTGATCTGACTCCGCTTACCTCAGCTCTTCTGATGAATGTAATATGACTCCTCTTACCTCAGCTCTCCTGATGAATGTAATCTGACTCCTCTTACCTCAGCTCTC
>NC_090172.1:437500-442500 GCF_024679245.1 Pseudorasbora parva | reverse complement strand
GTGGACACTCATCATCATCATCATCATCATCAGCACAGGTGGACACTCATCATCATCATCATCATCATCATCAGCACAGGTGGACACTCATCATCATCATCATCATCATCATCATCATCATCATCATCATCATCATCATCATCAGCACAGGTGGACACTCATCATCATCATCATCATCATCATCATCATCATCATCATCATCAGCACAGGTGGACACTCATCATCATCATCATCATCATCATCATCATCAGCACAGGTGGACACTCATCATCATCATCATCATCATCATCATCATCATCATCATCATCATCATCATCAGCACAGGTGGACACTCATCATCATCATCATCATCATCATCATCATCAGCACAGGTGGACACTCATCATCATCATCATCATCATCATCATCATCATCATCAGCACAGGTGGACACTCATCATCATCATCATCATCAGCACAGGTGGACACTCATCATCATCATCATCATCATCAGCACAGGTGGACACTCATCATCATCATCATCATCATCATCAGCACAGGTGGACACTCATCATCATCATCATCATCATCATCATCATCATCATCATCATCATCATCATCATCATCATCAGCACAGGTGGACACTCATCATCATCATCATCATCATCATCATCATCATCATCAGCACAGGTGGACACTCATCATCATCATCATCATCATCATCAGCACAGGTGGACACTCATCATCATCATCATCAGCAGCAGCACCGGTGGACACTCCTCCTCATCATCATCATCATCATCATCATCATCATCATCATCATCAGCACCGGTGGACACTCATCATCATCATCATCAGCACAGGTGGACACTCATCATCATCATCATCATCATCATCATCAGCACCGGTGGACACTCATCATCATCATCAGCACAGGTGGACACTCATCATCATCATAATCTTCATCATCAGCACAGGTGGACACTCATCATCATCATCATCATCATCATCATCAGCACAGGTGGACACTCATCATCATCATCATCATCATCAGCAGCAGCACAAGTGGACACTCATCATCATCATCATCATCATCATCATCAGCACAGGTGGACACTCATCATCATCATCATCAGCACAGGTGGACACATCATCATCATCATCAGCACAGGTGGACACTCATCATCATCATCATCATCAGCACAGGTGGACACTCATCATCATCATCATCATCAGCACAGGTGGACACTCATCATCATCATCGGCAGCAGCACCGGTGGACACTCATCATCATCATCATCATCATCATCAGCACCGGTGGACACTCATCATCATCATCAGCACAGGTGGACACTCATCATCATCATCATCATCATCATCATCATCAGCACAGGTGAACACTCATCATCATCATCATCATCAGCACAGGTGGACACTCATCATCATCATCATCATCATCATCATCAGCACCGGTGGACACTCATCATCATCATCATCATCATCATCATCATCATCAGCACCGGTGGACACTCATCATCATCATCAGCACCGGTGGACACTCATCATCATCATCATCATCAGCACAGGTGGACACTCATCATCATCATCATCAGCACAGGTGGACACTCATCATCATCATCATCAGCACAGGTGGACACTCATCATCATCATCATCATCAGCACAGGTGGACACTCATCATCTTCATCATCATCATCATCATCATCATCATCATCATCATCATCATCAGCACAGGTGGACACTCATCATCATTATCATCATCAGCACAGGTGGACACTCATCATCATCATCATCATCAGCACAGGTGGACACTCATCATCATCATCATCATCATCAGCAGCACAGGTGGACACTCATCATCATCATCATCAGCACAGATGGACACTCATCATCATCATCATCATCATCAGCACAGGTGGACACTCATCATCATCATCATCATCATCATCATCAGCACAGATGGACACTCATCATCATCATCATCATCAGCACAGGTGGACACTCATCATCATCTTCATCATCAGCACAGGTGGACATTCATCTTCATCATCATCAGCACAGGTGGACACATCATCATCATCATCAGCACAGGTGGACATTCATCATCATCATCATCATCAGCACAGGTGGACACTCATCATCATCATCAGCAGCACAGGTGGACATTCATCATCATCATCATCAGCACAGGTGGACACATCATCATCATCATCAGCACAGGTGGACATTCATCATCATCATCATCATCAGCACAGGTGGACACTCATCATCATCATCATCAGCACAGGTGGACACTCATCATCATCAGCAGCAGCACAGGTGGACACTCATCATCATCATCATCATCATCAACACAGGTGGACACTCATCATCATCATCAGCACAGGTGGACACTCATCATCATCATCATCAGCAGCAGCAGCACAGGTGGACATTCATCTTCATCATCATCATCAGCAGCAGCACAGGTGGACACTCATCATCATCATCAGCACAGGTGGACACTCATCATCATCATCATCATCATCATCATCATCATTTAGAAACACCTTTACATTGGTCAAATCATGCCTAGGAAAAGTCGTCCTGCACATCAAATCCCATTATATTAGGCATCTTTCATTAATGACTTCTTCATTCAGTGATGCTTATATTCATACACACTGACATGTATGTATTATGTATTCGTATGGTGAAAGCTGTTTGCGCGAGCAGCATGCATGCAGACAGCTCACATTATAATAAAAGCGAAGTGCCTCACAACACGCTTTAACGCACAGGTACACATCATTAAAGCACAATCCCGAAACTCACCTTCTCACCGTGGATGTGCAGACGAGACTAAACACCGGCTCTCTGTCTCAGCTTCTGCCCCCGTGCGCGCGCATGCGCGTGACAGTGTCCGCGCACAGATGCACTCTGCGCTGGCGCGCGCATTTCTTCACATTCAGCGTTTCATGCGACGCTCAGTTTGTCTCATGGGGAAGGTTTTGTGCAAAGTAACAATCAGAGCCCATATGAGTACAGACAGAAACATAATCTAATATCTCTAATTGGTGTTTTGTGTGATTGTTTCTCCCCTGGCGACCCTCGGGCATCTCAAGGGCTTTATCCTAAAACATTCATCTGATGCTGGCGCTGTGGAAATGCGCTATAACTCCTCTAGTTATACAGCTGTTACAGGGGATTTGGGATCAAAAAGTGTGTCTTTGTGTGTGCGTGTGCGTGTGTGTGTGTGTGAGAGAGAGAGAGAGAGAGAGAGAGAGAGAGAGAGAGAGAGAGAGAGAGAGAGAGAATTTCAATTTTTGCACTCCTTTATTTACACTTTTTTAAAACACTTTATTTAATTCAGTAATTTTCTCTTTTTAAAAATTTCCTCCAAATTAAAAGTTCCTCACAAAATTTGTCCAATTGCCCAAATTTCATTAAAAACTATTAAATTATATACCCGATTTCAAAAAAGTGCATAATATCATCCAAAGATTCAGAGAATCTGGAGCAATCTCTGTGTGTAAGGGTCAAGGGTCAAAACCAAACTGGATGGCCGTGATCTTCAGCCCTTAGACGGCACTGCATCACACACAGGAATGATACTGTAATGGACATCACAACATGGGCTCAGGAATACTTCCAGAAAACATTGGTGAACACAATCCACCGCGCCATTCGCCGTCGCCGGCTAAACCTCTACAGGTCAAAGAAGAAGCCGTATCTAAACATGATCCAGAAGCGCAGGCGTTTCCTCTGGGCCAAGGCTCCTTTAAAATGGACTGTGGCAAAGCGGAAAACTGTTCTGGGGTCAGACAAATCAAAATGTGAAGTTCTTTTGGGAAACTGGGACGTCATCCGGACTAAAGCGGACAAGGACAACCCAAGTTGTTCTCAGCGCTCAGTCCAGAAGCTGATCTCTGATGGTCTGGGGTTCATGAGTGTGTGTGGCATGGGCAGCTTACACATCTGGAAAGGCCATCAATGCTGAAAGGTCTATCCAAGTTCTAGAGCAACATCTGCTCCATCCAAACGGCGTCTCTTTCAGGGAAGACCTTGCATTCTCCAACATGACAATGCCAGAGTACACACTGCATCAATTACAGCATCATGGCTGTGTAGAAGAAGGATCCGGCACTGAAATGGCCAGCCTGCAGTCCAGATCTTTCACCATTAGAAAACATTTGGTGCATCATAAAGAGGAAGATGCGATAAAGAAGACCTAAGACAGTTGAGCAGCTAGAAGCCTGTGTTAGACAAGAATGGGACAACATTCCTATTCCTAAACTTGAGCAGCTCGTCTCCTCAGTCCCCAGACGTTTGCAGACTGATATAAAAAGAAGAGGGGATGACACACAGGGGGAAACACGGCCACGGCACAACTTTACTGAGATGTGCTGATGCCATTAAAATTTTTAAATTGACTTATCTTTCCCCTAAAATTATACATTTTCTCAGTTTAAACTTCTGAAATGTCATCTGTGTTGTATTCTGAATAAAAATATAGAAATTTGAAGATTCCACATCATTGCATTGTTTTTATTCACAATTTGTACAGTGTCCCAACTTTTTTGGAATCGGGTTTGTACACTTTGAACACACTCAAACTTTGCAAATATGAAACGTATTTTGTGAGTCTCTGATGAACACTTGTCCTTTGTCTGAAGGGATTTACTTTATTTCTCTGGAAATCAAACGTCTCTTAGGAAACGTGAGTCAGTGTTTATTATAAAAGATGCACTCAATACACTCTCACTCTCACTTTTCTCTTCATGGTCTTTCAGTTTGCATCTCTTTATTTCCTGTTTCCCTTCAGTTGTCATGGTTACTCATTGTTCATTGGTTTCATTCACCTGCTCCTTGTTTAGTTCATTAGTGTGTGTGTGTGTGTGTGTGTGTGTGTGTGTGTGTGTGTGTGTGTTACTCTCAGTCTAGAGTTTGGGTTACTCTCGGCTCTGGATATCGCTCTTTTGTTTTATTTTATAAAGTAACTGCTTTATCGTATTCTTCATATA
>NC_090172.1:415000-435000 GCF_024679245.1 Pseudorasbora parva | reverse complement strand
AGAGGTCACAGGCTCAGGGTTAGGACTCATCATGCCCTCAGAGGTCACAGGCTCAGGGTTAGGACTCATCATGCCCTCAGAGGTAAAGGGCTCAGGCTTAGGACTCATCATGCCCTCAGAGGTCACAGGCTCAGAGTTAGGACTCATCATGCCCTCAGAGGTCATGGGCTCAAGGTTAGAACTCATCACGCCCTCAGAGGTCACGGGCTCAGGGTTAGGACTCATCATGCCCTCAGAGGTCACATGCTCAGGGTTAGGACTCATCATGCCCTCAGAGGTCACAGGCTCAGGGTTAGGACTCATCATGCCCTCAGAGGTCACAGGCTCAGGCTTAGGACTCATCATGCCCTCAGAGGTCACGGGCTCAGGGTTAGCATTCTCATTGAAATGCATAGCCGCGAGATAAAGCCTAGAGAGATACATGGAAAAAATTAATTGATAAATGTACTGACAAGTGAATGCAGAGTTGTGGTCAAATTATGACCACAACTCAGAGCAGGTATACTGGGGAAAGGCATTACAGGAGAAGACTCAGAGCAGGTATACTGGGGAAAGGCATTACCGGAGAAGACTCAGAGCAGGTATACTGGGGAAAGGCATTACAGGAGAAGACTCAGAGCGGGTATACTGGGGAAAGGCATTACAGGAGAAGACTCAGAGCAGGTGTACTGGGGACAGGCATTACAGGAGAAGACTCAGAGCGGGTATACTGGGGAAAGGCATTACAGGAGAAGACTCAGAGCGGGTATACTGGGGAAAGGCATTACAGGAGAAGACTCAGAGCAGGTGTACTGGGGAAAGGCATTACAGGAGAAGACTCAGAGCGGGTATACTGGGGAAAGGCATTACAGGAGAAGACTCAGAGCAGGTGTACTGGGGACAGGCATTACAGGAGAAGACTCAGAGCAGGTATACTGGGGAAAGGCATTACAGGAGAAGACTCAGAGCAGGTATACTGGGGAAAGGCATTACAGGAGAAGACTCAGAGCGGGTATACTGGGGAAAGGCATTACAGGAGAAGACTCAGAGCAGGTATACTGGGGAAAGGGATTACAGGAGAAGACTCAGAGCAGGTATACTGGGGAAAGGCATTACAGGAGAAGACTCAGAGCAGGTATACTGGGGAAAGGCATTACAGGAGAAGACTCAGAGCAGGTATACTGGGGAAAGGCATTACAGGAGAAGACTCAGAGCAGGTACACTGGGGAAAGGCATTACAGGAGAAGACTCAGAGCAGGTATACTGGGGAAAGGCATTACAGGAGAAGACTCAGAGCAGGTACACTGGGGAAAGGCATTACAGGAGAAGACTCAGAGCAGGTATACTGGGGAAAGGCATTACAGGAGAAGACTCAGAGCAGGTATACTGGGGAAAGGCATTACAGGAGAAGACTCAGAGCAGGTATACTGGGGAAAGGCATTACAGGAGAAGACTCAGAGCAGGTATACTGGGGAAAGGCATTACAGGAGAAGACTCAGAGCAGGTACACTGGGGAAAGGCATTACAGGAGAAGACTCAGAGCAGGTATACTGGGGAAAGGCATTACAGGAGAAGACTCAGAGCAGGTATACTGGGGAAAGGCATTACAGGAGAAGACTCAGAGCAGGTATACTGGGGAAAGGGATTACAGGAGAAGACTCAGAGCAGGTATACTGGGGAAAGGCATTACAGGAGAAGACTCAGAGCAGGTATACTGGGGAAAGGGATTACAGGAGAAGACTCAGAGCGGGTATACTGGGGAAAGGCATTACAGGAGAAGACTCAGAGCAGGTATACTGGGGAAAGGCATTACAGGAGAAGACTCAGAGCAGGTATACTGGGGAAAGGCATTACAGGAGAAGACTCAGAGCGGGTACACTGGGGAAAGGCATTACAGGAGAAGACTCAGAGCAGATATACTGGGGAAAGGCATTACAGGAGAAGACTCAGAGCAGGTATACTGGGGAAAGGCATTACAGGAGAAGACTCAGAGCAGGTATACTGGGGAAAGGGATTACAGGGATTAGAGGACAAGAGCTGGGATCTGACAGATCTGAGAGAGTCTGTGTGGAGGAATGGGCTTTGATCTCTGAACTCATCAGGCATTACAGGAGAAGACTCTCTGATGGGGCAACAATAATTGTGCCAATAATTGTGTCCGTGTTTTGGAGAAAAGCATTTATTTCATGGTGAGATTTCCCACTATCAATTATTTTACTTCAATGAAAGGTTAGATTTTGGTGATTTATAAAAAAAAAAGACAAGATCAAAAGAATAAACAATGGAGATTTATTTTCACATCTGCCTTTGATCATATTTACCAGGGGTGACAATAATTCTGACCATAACTGTCTGAAAAATAAGGCCATATTTCCATCATGTGTTTGTCTTGATAACTCTGATGTTTTAATGCGAAGTACCCCAATGACTATCACCTGCATAGCCGTCCAATGAAAGGCAACGCAAGATTGTTGGGGGCGAATCTCCGGACGACCCTGTGGAATGCCTCGAGAGCTGAAGTGTGATGCTGGTGGCTCAGCTTTCCCACATCTCGGAGAACCCTTTGGTTCAGGAGCAGCTTCTCCAGCTTATACAGGACCCTGGAGCCTGAATGGGAAATAAGAGAGCAGGATCAGGGGCCGTATGATATTTGGCACACTGATAGAGGACAGTCACCAGAGTAAATCGAGTCTCTAACTCAATTTCTTCTAGCGCCACCTACTGTCCAACCTTTGACTGTTACAAACCTTTGAACCGTAAGGGCTAGAAACCCGAAACTCTGTGTCTTCAGACAATGCTGACAAAAAGGTTTTGGCATTCGAGTCAATTGGTCAAACTGTTCTCGGATAACGCGCAAATTAATCTGACGAAGTGCCTTCCTAAATGAACATGCAGCTATATCTCTTCAACGCTTTAACGAATACTGTCCAAACTTCTGAATGTTTTGGCTGATATCTAGTCTCTTTAGATTTGCTGCATCATACCAAGTTACGATATTTTCCCATATTGGACATTTTGGCCGAAAGCCATTTTTAATGTTGTCATAAATTTTTTATATTTTATGAACGCATTGGCGTAACATTACGAAACTTGGTATGTGTCTTCGACACCAACCCCTGAACGTACTCAAAACGTTTTGTGGCAGCGCCACCTTATGGTCAAAAGTTTCAGACACCGAGAACATCAATACCAATTTTGCCATATTTGACCAAACTTTTTCAAACTCCTCCTGGACCGTTTATCTGAGTTTCACCAAAATCTAATTGTATCATATTCAGACTGTGCTGACAAAAAGTTATGGATTTTGTGACGATAGATGAGACGAATTTGAGGTGTGATCCCAAAATGACTGAGGCTGTATCTCTGCGATGCTTTGAAATAATTTCACCAAAATGTGTGTGTCATTGTGACCTCACCACCTCAGTGTGGTCACAGCGCCACCTATTGGGCGAAAGATAATTTAACCAGTGACTATATTTCAGATTTTTGGTGCCCTGTTATATTCAGTAATTGTGTTTCTAATGCTTCAAATGAAGACTTTGTTTTACACATAGGAAGTAACGGACACACACCTGGTTTTAGCCATTTCCCGGGGCGTCTGGACACTCTGTGTGGATGAGCACATGTGGGGAACATTGGGTCGTCATGTGTGTGCATGTTCTGCATGTGATTGACTAAACTCTTCCACTTAGCAACTCTCTCAGGTCCGTCCTGTGAAGACACGCATGACCAGAACATGTGATTCTTTACACTCAGAAGCCACTTCAGCAGCACCTGGCAGTCTTTGTGTCGGGACAGCTTCTCCAGTTTCTTCAACAGCTCTGCAAAAGTCAACAAAATGAGAATCAGAAGCATATAAATGAATTGAAATAACAAAATAATCATGTACAATATGAATCTGATTACCCTTCTGGAGGTGCCAGAAAGCATAGTAGTGTTTGACCCTTCTCTGGCCCAGATCCTGGTGCAGGTGTGTGTGGCGATTGGTCACCATATAGTTCACATTTATCCTGTTGGACTCCAGAAGATCCAGAGCTCTCCGAAATCCTTCCTTCTCCATGTGTGCACGGCCTCCGACTCCGCTGCTCTTTGACCAATCAAACGCAACTTACAAACCACATCCAATCCGGAAGCGGGACTACACACTGCAAAAAATGCTCTTCTTATTTAGTATTTTTGTCTTGTTTCCAGTCCAAATATCTAAATATTGCTAAATCAAGATGCATTTACTAGATGAGTAAAATTACAAGATATTTTTGCTTGTTTTCTGGGGAAAAATATCAAAATGAGTTTTTGCTTAAAACAGGCAAAATTATCTGCCAATGGGGTGAAAAAAATAATGTTGTTTCTGTTTGGGACGGTAACAAAAAACAAGATTTCAAACAGAAGTAGGATTATTTTTCTCACCCCATTGGCAGATCATTTTGCCTGTGTTAAGCAAAAACTCACTTCATTTTGATTTTATTTTCAACAAAACAAGTACAAATATCTCATGTCGTTTTAGTAATCTAGTAAATGCATCTTGATTTAAGAATTGTTAGTTATTTAGACTGGAAACAAGACAACATTACTGAGTAAGAAGAGCATTTTTTGCAGTGCAGTATGTACAGGAGGAGAGGGTTACCTGGACCAGCTGGACATCAAGGACTCGATTGCTTCCCAGGTGCATTAAAGTATAGCTGCCATATTTGGCAGAGCCTCCTGAATATAGAACACATATTTAGGTTTGTGCAACTCAAGAACAGTTCATTAGGGGCCGAGCACCGATATATTAGAGTTAGCATTCTTATTGTCATCATTCTTCCAATTCTTCTCTTTAGCTCTTGAGTCTGAAGTTATGATATTTGGCACACTGATAGAGGACACTCTTAAATGTCACCATAGCAAATCTTTATCGCATTCTGTCCAAACTTGGTACAGGTCATCACAAGCATGACCTGAGGCTACATGCAGCGTTTCAGCACAGCGCCCCCTAGTGGTGCGGAGATACGGAAAATGGCTATTTTTGCTTATAACTTCTGAACAGTTTGCCTGAAAGGTAGTCTCGTTAGATTCTCGTCATGCCAAGTTAAATGATATCCAAATTTCTCACATCTGCCATTTTGTATCCTATATTTTATGAACGCATTGGCGTATCGCTACGAAACTCGGTATGAGTCGTCGGCACGATGCCCTGATGGAGCCCGAGAAGTTTCAGACCAAAAAAAAAGTGATTTACATGCTTATAACTTTGGATGTGGTTGACTTATTTCCATCAGTCATATCCTTAGATTTCTGAATCCTTGCCGAGTCCAACGATACCAACCATGCTAGGTTTCCCCTTACAACTTTTGCAAAACTAATTGGAAAAGGATAAATGTCAAAACTTTGATAGTCGGCAAAAAATGCAATCAAACTTATACATATAAGTGTCTATAAACTAGATATTTTACCAAATTTGACACGCTTATGCATGAGGGCAGTCTGAGGACATGGGTTTCAAACTCATCTTTGGGAATTGACATCGACATTAGGGCAAGGAAATTATCCCAGGTTTCTCATTAATGGTAAACTGGCCCTTTAAGAGTCTGACAGACTGTTGATGTATTTACACAAAATATGACCAATTCATGACATTATACAGTGAATTACAGTTTTATGAATGGATCACAGAAATCATTGAGCCCTGATTTAATGCCATGATGTTGAAGTAAAGCCTGGTTTGAGGCTGGATTGTGAAGCCTGGTTTGAGGCTGGATTGTGAAGCCTGGTTTGAGGTTGGATTGTGAAGCCTGGTTTGAGGCTGGATTGTGAAGCCTGGTTGAGGCTGGATTGTGAAGCCTGGTTGAGGCTGGATTGTGAAGCCTGGTTTGAGGCTGGATTGTAAAGCCTGGTTTGAGGCTGGATTGTGAAGCCTGGTTTGAGGCTGGATTGTGAAGCCTGGTTTGAGGCTGGATTGTGAAGCCTGGTTGAGGCTGGATTGTGAAGTCTGGTTGAGGCTGGATTGTGAAGCCTGGTTTGAGGCTGGATTGTGAAGCCTGGTTTGAGGCTGGATTGTGAAGCCTGGTTTGAGGCTGGATTGTGAAGCCTGGTTGAGGCTGGATTGTGAAGTCTGGTTGAGGCTGGATTGTGAAGCCTGGTTTGAGGCTGAATTGTGAAGCCTGTTTTGAGGCGGGATTGTGTAGCCTGGTTTGAGGCTGGATTGTGAAGCCTGTTTTGAGGCTGGATTGTGAAGCCTGGTTGAGGCTGGATTGTGAAGCCTGGTTGAGGCTGGATTGTGAAGCCTGGTTTGAGGCTGGATTGTGAAGCCGGGTTTGAGGCTGGATTGTGAAGCCTGTTTTGAGGCTGGATTGTGAAGCCTGGTTGAGGCTGGATTGTGAAGTCTGGTTGAGGCTGGATTGTGAAGCCTGGTTTGAGGCTGAATTGTGAAGCCTGGTTTGAGGCTGGATTGTGAAGCCTGTTTTGAGGCTGGATTGTGAAGCCTGTTTTGAGGCTGGATTGTGAAGCCTGGTTGAGGCTGGATTGTGAAGCCTGGTTGAGGCTGGATTGTGAAGCCTGGTTGAGGCTGGATTGTGAAGCCTGTTTTGAGGTTGGATTGTGAAGCCTGGTTTGAGGCTGGATTGTGAAGCCTGGTTGAGGCTGGATTGTGTAGCCTGGTTTGAGGCTGGATTGTGAAGCCTGGTTTGAGGTTGGATTGTGAAGCCTGTTTTGAGGTTGGATTGTGAAGCCTGTTTTGAGGCTGGATTGTGAAGCCTGGTTTGAGGCTGGATTGTGAAGCCTGGTTTGAGGCTGGATTGTGAAGCCTGTTTTGAGGCTGGATTGTGAAGCCTGTTTTGAGGCTGGATTGTGAAGCCTGTTTTGAGGCTGGATTGTGAAGCCTGTTTTGAGGCTGGATTGTGGAGCCTGGTTTGAGGCTGGATTGTGAAGCCTGGTTTGAGGCTGGATTGTGAAGCCTGGTTGAGGCTGGATTGTGAAGCCTGGTTTGAGGTTGGATTGTGAAGCCTGGTTGAGGCTGGATTGTGAAGCCTGGTTTGAGGCTGGATTGTGAAGCCTGGTTTGAGGCTGGATTGTGAAGCCTGGTTTGAGGCTGGATTGTGAAGCCTGGTTGAGGCTGGATTGTGAAGCCTGGTTGAGGCTGGATTGTGAAGCCTGTTTTGAGGCTGGATTGTGAAGCCTGTTTTGAGGCTGGATTGTGAAGCCTGGTTGAGGCTGGATTGTGAAGCCTGGTTTGAGGTTGGATTGTGAAGCCTGGTTTGAGGCTGGATTGTGAAGCCTGGTTGAGGCTGGATTGTGAAGCCTGTTTTGAGGCTGGATTGTGAAGCCTGTTTTGAGGCTGGATTGTGAAGCCTGGTTGAGGCTGGATTGTGAAGCCTGGTTGAGGCTGGATTGTGAAGCCTGGTTTGAGGCTGGATTGTGAAGCCTGGTTTGAGGCTGGATTGTGAAGCCTGTTTTGAGGTTGGATTGTGAAGCCTGGTTTGAGGCTGGATTGTGAAGCCTGGTTTGAGGCTGGATTGTGAAGCCTGTTTTGAGGCTGGATTGTGAAGCCTGGTTTGAGGTTGGATTGTGAAGCCTGTTTTGAGGCTGGATTGTGAAGCCTGGTTTGAGGTTGGATTGTGAAGCCTGGTTGAGGCTGGATTGTGAAGCCTGGTTTGAGGTTGGATTGTGAAGCCTGTTTTGAGGCTGGATTGTGAAGCCTGGTTTGAGGCTGGATTGTGAAGCCTGGTTTGAGGCTGGATTGTGAAGCCTGGTTTGAGGCTGGATTGTGAAGCCTGGTTTGAGGCTGGATTGTGAAGCCTGGTTTGAGGCTGGATTGTGAAGCCTGGTTTGAGGTTGGATTGTGAAGCCTGTTTTGAGGCTGGATTGTGAAGCCTGGTTTGAGGTTGGATTGTGAAGCCTGTTTTGAGGCTGGATTGTGAAGCCTGGTTTGAGGTTGGATTGTGAAGCCTGGTTGAGGCTGGATTGTGAAGCCTGGTTTGAGGCTGGATTGTGAAGCCTGGTTTGAGGCTGGATTGTGAAGCCTGTTTTGAGGCTGGATTGTGAAGCCTGGTTGAGGCTGGATTGTGAAGCCTGGTTGAGGCTGGATTGTGAAGCCTGGTTGAGGCTGGATTGTGAAGTCTGGTTGAGGCTGGATTGTGAAGCCTGGTTTGAGGCTGGATTGTGAAGCCTGTTTTGAGGCTGGATTGTGAAGCCTGGTTTGAGGCTGGATTGTGAAGCCTGGTTTGAGGCTGGATTGTGAAGCCTGTTTTGAGGCTGGATTGTGAAGCCTGTTTTGAGGCTGGATTGTGAAGCCTGTTTTGAGGTTGGATTGTGAAGCCTGTTTTGAGGCTGGATTGTGAAGCCTGGTTTGAGGCTGGATTGTGAAGCCTGTTTTGAGGCTGGATTGTGAAGCCTGGTTTGAGGTTGGATTGTGAAGCCTGTTTTGAGGCTGGATTGTGAAGCCTGTTTTGAGGCTGGATTGTGAAGCCTGTTTTGAGGCTGGATTGTGAAGCCTGTTTTGAGGCTGGATTGTAAAGCCTGTTTTGAGGCTGGATTGTGAAGCCTGGTTTGAGGCTGGATTGTGAAGCCTGGTTTGAGGCTGGATTGTGAAGCCTGGTTGAGGCTGGATTGTGAAGCCTGGTTTGAGGTTGGATTGTGAAGCCTGGTTGAGGCTGGATTGTGAAGCCTGGTTTGAGGCTGGATTGTGAAGCCTGTTTTGAGGCTGGATTGTGAAGCCTGTTTTGAGGCTGGATTGTGAAGCCTGTTTTGAGGCTGGATTGTGAAGCCTGTTTTGAGGCTGGATTGTGAAGCCTGTTTTGAGGCTGGATTGTGAAGGTCACCTGTATTGTGAGCCTGCATGTCTCCGCTGAGAGTGAGTCCGGCTCGGGTCCGCAGCGTCTGGAGCTCGGTCTGCTGATCCCGCTTCCACTTCAGCTGCACCGCCGGATCCAGAAACACTCGCACATGCCGGAGGAACGAGGCCTGCCCGTGGGTCTGAAGATTCATCGCCTTACTGACCTGGAGACACAGCAGAGGTGAAGAGATACTCGCACTCACTCACTCTCACGCAAACTCGCTCACTCTCTCACTCTCTCTCTCACTCCCTCTCACACACACCCTGTGCATCTGAGTGAAGGATCCTCCGGTGAAGTGTATGGCTGCAGACAGCTGTAGGTCCCCGAGGGCTGAGCTCCCTCTGACCGGCTGGCTCTGCCATGCTTTAGAGAATCCACAGCGTCCGCAGATCTGCCGGATCGACACGAACCCGCCGCGCCGGCGCCGCCGCACCACACACACACACACACACACGGGACACGTCTGGAACAGCTCCAGCAGACAGCTCTCAAACACCACATACTTCCGCTCGCTGGGGTCACTGCAAGAGACGAGATATCACTGACACACACACTCCTGCAGCACACACACACACACACACACACACACACACACACACACAAGGGACACGTCTGGAACAGCTCCAGCAGACAGCTCTCAAACACCACATACTTCCGCTCGCTGGGGTCACTGCAAGAGATGAGATATCACTGACACACACACACCTGCAGCACACACACACACATACACACACACACACACACACACACACACACACACACACACACACACACACACACACACACACACACACACACACACAGGAGACGTCTGGAACAGCTTCAGCAGCTGGCTCTCAAACACCACATACTTCCACTTGCTGGGGTCACTGCAAGAGACGAGATATAACTGACACACACACACCTGCAGCACACACACACACACTCCAAAAGCGATCACTGGCCGATTGAGATCGGTTTATGAGATCAGCCTTTTCAGAGACCGCTGATCAATCATCCCGAAGCGATCATCGGCCGATTGAGATCGGTTTACGAGATCAGCCTTTTCAGAGGCCGCCGATCAATCATCCCGAAGCGATCATCGGCCGATTGAGATCGGTTTATGAGATCAGCCTTTTCAGAGACCGCAGATCAATCATCCCGAAGCGATCATCGGCCGATTGAGATCGGTTTACGAGATCAGCCTTTTCAGAGGCCGCCGATCAATCATCCCGAAGCGATCAGCGGCCGATTGAGATCGGTTTATGAGATCAGCCTTTTCAGAGACCGCGGATCAATCATCTCGAAGCGATCATCGGCCGATTGAGATCGGTTTACGAGATCAGCCTTTTCAGAGACTGCCGATCAATCATCCCGAAGCGATCATCGGCCGATTGAGATCGGTTTACGAGATCAGCCTTTTCAGAGGCCGCCGATCAATCATCCCGAAGCGATCATCGGCCGATTGAGATCGGTTTACGAGATCAGCCTTTTCAGAGACCGCCGATCAATCATCCCGAAGCGATCATCGGCCGATTGAGATCGGTTTACGAGATCAGCCTTTTCAGAGACCGCCGATCAATCATCCCGAAGCGATCATCGGCCGATTGAGATCGGTTTACGAGATCAGCCTTTTCAGAGACCGCTGATCAATCATCCCGAAGCGATCATCGGCCGATTGAGATCGGTTTATGAGATCAGCCTTTTCAGAGGCCGCCGATCAATCATCCCGAAGCGATCATCGGCCGATTGAGTTCGGTTTATGAGATCAGCCTTTTCAGAGACCGCCGATCAATCATCCCGAAGCGATCATCGGCCGATTGAGATCGGTTTATGAGATCAGCCTTTTCAAAGACCGCCGATCAATCATCCCGAAGCGATCACTGGCCGATTGAGATCGGTTTACGAGATCAGCCTTTTGAGAGGCCGCGGATCAATCATCCCGAAGCGATCATCGGCCGATTGAGATCGGTTTACGAGATCAGCCTTTTAAGAGGCCGCGGATCAATCATCCCGAAGCGATCATCGGCCGATTGAGATCGGTTTACGAGATCAGCCTTTTCAGAGGCCGCGGATCAATCATCCCGAAGCGATCATCGGCCGATTGAGATCGGTTTACGAGATCAGCCTTTTCAGAGGCCGCGGATCAATCATCCCGAAGCGATCATCGGCCGATTGAGATCGGTTTATGAGATCAGCCTTTTCAGAGGCCGCAGATCAATCATCCCGAAGCGATCATCGGCCGATTGAGATCGGTTTATGAGATCAGCCTTTTCAGAGGCCGCCGATCAATCATCCCGAAGCGATTATCGGCCGATTGAGATCGGTTTACGAGATCAGCCTTTTCAGAGACCGCCGATCAATCATCCCGAAGCGATCATCGGCCGATTGAGATCGGTTTATGAGATCAGCCTTTTCAGAGGCCGCCGATCAATCATCCCGAAGCGATCATCGGCCAATTGAGTTCGGTTTATGAGATCAGCCTTTTCAGAGACCGCCGATCAATCATCCCGAAGCGATCATCGGCCGATTGAGATCGGTTTATGAGATCAGCCTTTTCAAAGACCGCCGATCAATCATCCCGAAGCGATCACTGGCCGATTGAGATCGGTTTACGAGATCAGCCTTTTGAGAGGCCGCGGATCAATCATCCCGAAGCGATCACCGGCCGATTGAGATCGGTTTACGAGATCAGCCTTTTAAGAGGCCGCGGATCAATCATCCCGAAGCGATCATCGGCCGATTGAGATCGGTTTACGAGATCAGCCTTTTCAGAGGCCGCGGATCAATCATCCCGAAGCGATCATCGGCCGATTGAGATCGGTTTACGAGATCAGCCTTTTCAGAGGCCGCGGATCAATCATCCCGAAGCGATCATCGGCCGATTGAGATCGGTTTATGAGATCAGCCTTTTCAGAGGCCGCAGATCAATCATCCCGAAGCGATCATCGGCCGATTGAGATCGGTTTATGAGATCAGCCTTTTCAGAGGCCGCCGATCAATCATCCCGAAGCGATTATCGGCCGATTGAGATCGGTTTACGAGATCAGCCTTTTCAGAGACCGCCGATCAATCATCCCGAAGCGATCATCGGCCGATTGAGATCGGTTTATGAGATCAGCCTTTTCAGAGGCCGCCGATCAATCATCCCGAAGCGATCATCGGCCAATTGAGTTCGGTTTATGAGATCAGCCTTTTCAGAGACCGCCGATCAATCATCCCGAAGCGATCATCGGCCGATTGAGATCGGTTTATGAGATCAGCCTTTTCAAAGACCGCCGATCAATCATCCCGAAGCGATCATCGGCCGATTGAGATCGGTTTACGAGATCAGCCTTTTCAGAGGCCGCCGATCAATCATCCCGAAGCGATCAGCGGCCGATTGAGATCGGTTTATGAGATCAGCCTTTTCAGAGACCGCGGATCAATCATCCCGAAGCGATCATCGGCTGATTGAGAACGGTTTATGAGATCAGCCTTTTCAGAGACCGCAGATCAATCATCCCGAAGCGATCATCGGCTGATTGAGAACGGTTTATGAGATCAGCCTTTTCAGAGGCCGCCGATCAATCATCCCGAAGCGATCAGCGGCCGATTGAGATCGGTTTATGAGATCAGCCTTTTCAGAGACCGCGGATCAATCATCTCGAAGCGATCATCGGCCGATTGAGATCGGTTTACGAGATCAGCCTTTTCAGAGACTGCCGATCAATCATCCCGAAGCGATCATCGGCCGATTGAGATCGGTTTACGAGATCAGCCTTTTCAGAGGCCGCCGATCAATCATCCCGAAGCGATCATCGGCCGATTGAGATCGGTTTACGAGATCAGCCTTTTCAGAGACCGCCGATCAATCATCCCGAAGCGATCATCGGCCGATTGAGATCGGTTTACGAGATCAGCCTTTTCAGAGACCGCCGATCAATCATCCCGAAGCGATCATCGGCCGATTGAGATCGGTTTACGAGATCAGCCTTTTCAGAGACCGCTGATCAATCATCCCGAAGCGATCATCGGCCGATTGAGATCGGTTTATGAGATCAGCCTTTTCAGAGGCCGCCGATCAATCATCCCGAAGCGATCATCGGCCGATTGAGTTCGGTTTATGAGATCAGCCTTTTCAGAGACCGCCGATCAATCATCCCGAAGCGATCATCGGCCGATTGAGATCGGTTTATGAGATCAGCCTTTTCAAAGACCGCCGATCAATCATCCCGAAGCGATCACTGGCCGATTGAGATCGGTTTACGAGATCAGCCTTTTGAGAGGCCGCGGATCAATCATCCCGAAGCGATCATCGGCCGATTGAGATCGGTTTACGAGATCAGCCTTTTCAGAGGCCGCGGATCAATCATCCCGAAGCGATCATCGGCCGATTGAGATCGGTTTATGAGATCAGCCTTTTCAGAGGCCGCAGATCAATCATCCCGAAGCGATCATCGGCCGATTGAGATCGGTTTAAGAGATCAGCCTTTTCAGAGACCGCTGATCAATCATCCCGAAGCGATCATCGGCCGATTGAGATCGGTTTACGAGATCAGCCTTTTCAGAGGCCGCGGATCAATCATCCCGAAGCGATCATCGGCCGATTGAGATCGGTTTACGAGATCAGCCTTTTCAGAGGCCGCAGATCAATCATCCCGAAGCGATCATCGGCCGATTGAGATCGGTTTATGAGATCAGCCTTTTCAGAGGCCGCCGATCAATCATCCCGAAGCGATTATCGGCCGATTGAGATCGGTTTACGAGATCAGCCTTTTCAGAGAACGCCGATCAATCATTCCGAAGCGATCATCGGCCGATTGAGATCGGTTTACGAGATCAGCCTTTTCAGAGACCGCCGATCAATCATCCCGAAGCGATCATCGGCCGATTGAGATCGGTTTATGAGATCAGCCTTTTCAGAGGCCGCCGATCAATCATCCCGAAGCGATCATCGGCCGATTGAGTTCGGTTTATGAGATCAGCCTTTTCAGAGACCGCCGATCAATCATCCCGAAGCGATCATCGGCCGATTGAGATCGGTTTATGAGATCAGCCTTTTCAAAGACCGCCGATCAATCATCCCGAAGCGATCACTGGCCGATTGAGATCGGTTTACGAGATCAGCCTTTTGAGAGGCCGCGGATCAATCATCCCGAAGCGATCATCGGCCGATTGAGATCGGTTTACGAGATCAGCCTTTTCAGAGGCCGCGGATCAATCATCCCGAAGCGATCATCGGCCGATTGAGATCAGTTTACGAGATCAGCCTTTTCAGAGGCCGCGGATCAATCATCCCGAAGCGATCATCGGCCGATTGAGATCGGTTTACGAGATCAGCCTTTTCAGAGGCCGCGGATCAATCATCCCGAAGCGATCATCGGCCGATTGAGATCGGTTTACGAGATCAGCCTTTTCAGAGGCCGCAGATCAATCATCCCGAAGCGATCATCGGCCGATTGAGATCGGTTTACGAGATCAGCCTTTTCAGAGGCCGCGGATCAATCATCCCGAAGCGATCATCGGCCGATTGAGATCGGTTTACGAGATCAGCCTTTTCAGAGACCGCCGATCAATCATCCCGAAGCGATCATCGGCTGATTGAGATCGGTTTACGCGATCAGCCTTTTCAGAGACCGCGGATCAATCATCCCGAAGCGATCATCGGCCGATTGAGATCGGTTTACGAGATCAGCCTTTTCAGAGGCCGCCGATCAATCATCCCGAAGCGATCATCGGCCGATTGAGAACGGTTTACGAGATCAGCCTTTTCAGAGACCGCGGATCAATCATCCCGAAGCGATCATCGGCTGATTGAGATCGGTTTATGAGATCAGCCTTTTCAGAGACCGCCGATCAATCATCCCGAAGCGATCATCGGCTGATTGAGATCGGTTTATGAGATCAGCCTTTTCAGAGACCGCGGATCAATCATCCCGAAGCGATCATCGGCTGATTGAGATCGGTTTACGAGATCAGCCTTTTCAGAGGCCGCCGATCAATCATCCCGAAGCGATCATCGGCCGATTGAGATCGGTTTATGAGATCAGCCTTTTCAGAGGCCGCAGATCAATCATCCCGAAGCGATCATCGGCCGATTGAGATCGGTTTATGAGATCAGCCTTTTCAGAGACCGCTGATCAATCATCCCGAAGCGATCATCGGCTGATTGAGATCGGTTTATGAGATCAGCCTTTTCAGAGGCCGCGGATCAATCATCCCGAAGCGATCATCGGCCGATTGAGATCGGTTTAAGAGATCAGCCTTTTCAGAGACCGCGGATCAATCATCCCGAAGCGATCATCGGCCGATTGAGATCGGTTTAAGAGATCAGCCTTTTCAGAGACCGCCGATCAATCATCCCGAAGCGATCATCGGCTGATTGAGATCGGTTTACGAGATCAGCCTTTTCAGAGCCCGCAGATCAATCATCCCGAAGCGATCATCGGCTGATTGAGATCGGTTTATGAGATCAGCCTTTTCAGAGGCCGCAGATCAATCATCCCGAAGCGATCATCGGCCGATTGAGATCGGTTTATGAGATCAGCCTTTTCAGAGGCCGCAGATCAATCATCCCGAAGCGATCATCGGCTGATTGAGATCGGTTTATGAGATCAGCCTTTTCAGAGGCCGCCGATCAATCATCCCGAAGCGATCATCGGCCGATTGAGATCGGTTTACGAGATCAGCCTTTTCAGAGACCGCCGATCAATCATCCCGAAGCGATTATCGGCCGATTGAGATCGGTTTATGAGATCAGCCTTTTCAGAGACCGCCGATCAATCATCCCGAAGCGATCACCGGCCGATTGAGATCGGTTTACGAGATCAGCCTTTTCAGAGGCCGCCGATCAATCATCCCGAAGCGATCACCGGCCGATTGAGATCGGTTTACGAGATCAGCCTTTTCAGAGACCGCCGATCAATCATCCCGAAGCGATTATCGGCCGATTGAGATCGGTTTATGAGATCAGCCTTTTCAGAGGCCGCCGATCAATCATCCCGAAGCGATCATAGGCCGATTGAGATCGGTTTATGAGATCAGCCTTTTCAGAGACCGCAGATCAATCAGAGCACCACTACTTGTAATACCTGTGTCATGCCCATGTCATTATTCACATTTGTGTCCTGATATTTAAAAAAAAACAAGCACACACACACACACACACACACACACTCACCTGCTCGCAGAAGGCTGGTGTGTTTCCTCCTCCTCTATGCGGGGCCTTTTGCCAGCGAGACGCCGCCACATCTCAACACACACACCTGTTGCCAGGGGACAAAAATGAGCATTATTGGCTGTAGGTGACCTGAGCTCTATAATAATGATAAAGGGTAAAGATCTCTCTCTCTCACACACACACACACACACACACCTCCTGTCTGAGTGGCGGCGTCCTTCAGAGACGGAGCGGAGCGGCACTGAACACCTGCAGATGAGCTCTAGAAACACACACACACACACACACACACACACACACACAACTCAAGGTCAAGGTATTATTTATCGTCTCCCTTAGGAGAAATTTGTTTTAGATGAAAGAACTGCTGCAACGTCAACACAACACATATACATACAACATAAACAGCCATTCTAATCATATAATCCTATATCATAAAAAACTGTACAAACTGTAAAATTAATTACGTAAAAAGGTAAATAAAATAAAAACAAACCCTCAGCACCCCTCAGTCACCTATTGTATCCACCGTTGCAGTTTCCCATCCTGCTGCAACGGCTTGTGCAGTCTGTGTTTACCCGTGACTATCTTACAGTTAAATGAAACTGGCCTACAGTTAAACTACAGTCTATAAAACAGCTCTAAAGTCTGGATCCCATGAATTAAGGACAAAGGTTTTTTTCCTCTTTAAAAGTTTTATTAACTTTTTTGATAGATCTAATTAAATTATTTAATTATATTTCAATGATAGCCTTATGAAAGATAGATATCAGTGTCTTACTTAAATGATGTGTTAACTCTTGAAAGATATGATTGTTCAACCCAAAGATGTGATCATTTACTCACCCTAATGTCAGTCCAAACCTAGATTAATGTATTTCTGTGGAGCATAAAATAATTTGAGTCTGTTTCTTTGTTCATACAATATTCAAAGGGTAGCCTAACCAACATTCTTCAAAACATCTCCTTTTGTGTTTCCCAGAAAAGAAGTAAATTTACTTCACTGCATCCCATCTCAAAATCATCAGTGCTTTGCTGCCGAGGGCATTTCTGTGACAAAAAAGCAATATTAAGTTTATCTGCATTTGCAGCAAATTCGCTGATATTTATCATTATTTGTCCTTGTGCTAGTTTTATTGATATGCTCCAATGTAAGGCCCCAACCCCAGCAAAAACACTCACGGGGAACTCACGGGCCGGATGGGCTGGGGATGCCAGAGCCGAATGTTAGCCCCAGTCCAGCCCTGGTGGAATTTAATGTGTGTGCATCGTTATTATACTGATCTGAAAGTCACAAAAATGACATTGTGGGTGTTTATTGAACTGGGCACGGGTATGCTGTGATCACTACTGCATGGTTTACTGTAACACACACCAAACACACAACACGGGAACGGGAGTCATTCTGGGATCGGGATCGGGACGGGAGAGGTTTGAAAAAGCACCGTGTCAGCCTCTAGTTTGTATTAAGATGAGCTCTCAGGAAAGACATCTTCATCATCATCATCATCATCATCATCATCATCATCTTCATCCGCTTGTTCTTCAAGGCAGCAGTAAGTTTGTGTTATTGTAGTAACCAATGATATCGATAAAAGCTGTACCCATGTGCAGTGTGCAACAGTTCTGGCTTTATTTGACACATTAATTATTTTCAAAAGTTTTATGTATATCAACAGTGGCGTAACTTTGTTAAAAAGTAGGTGGGACGTGTGTGTGTGTGTGTGTGTGTGTGTGTGTGTGTGTGTGTGTGTGTGTGTATGTCACGCACGCGCTCTCTCGCTCTCTCTCTCTCTCACACACAGAGTCCCCTCACCGGCTCTCTCTCCCTCTCACACACACTGACACACACACACACACATACACACACACACACACACACACACACACACACACACACACACACACACACACACACACTCTCTCTCTCTCTCTCCCTCTCACACACACACACACACACACACACACACACACACACACACACACACACACACACTCTCTCTCTCTCTCCCTCTCACACACACAGGGTCCCCTCACCGGCTCTCTCTCTCCCTCTCTCTCTCTCTCACACACACACACACAAACTCTCTCTCTCTCTCTCCCTCTCACACACACAGGGTCCCCTCACCGGCTCTCTCTCCGGCTCTGTGGCCGTCGGCACCGCTCCCTCTCTCAGCCTCAGCCGGTCCGCGAACCCGGCGTCGAACTGGGCCTTGTTGATGAAGCTGTCGTGGCTGAAGTGTCGCGCGCACACGAACACACTCGCGCAGCTGCGGCTCTGCCCCGGGAACACGCAGCGCGTCCACAGCTCGCGGAGCGCGGGATTCTTCGGGAAGCTGAACAGCGCGAGCTTGTCCCCGCAGCCGAACACACACTTCTTCGGAGACATCGCGGAGGAAAAACAAAACGACAAACCTCGCTCGCTCAGGGCTTCCGTAACTCACGCTGGTGCGCATGCGCGTGCACGAGAACTGGCCATAGATGGAGCGCCGCCCTCTATGACGTCATACAGGGTCATCCTCGCTGCGTTCACACCAAACGCGAATTGAGCGTCAACACATTTTGAATCCATGCGTGCGTCGGCAGCAAATTGAACGCGCGTAGAAATCGAGCATTTGAAGCGCAATAGACGCGCGTTAAAGGCGCTCCAGGTGAAATATCTCCTCAAACTCCACTCTGCCTCTTTTCATTTTCAAAAAAATATACATTAAGCATTAACAGCCACACATGTGGTTCCGCCAACCTGGATTATCTTCACTGCATGTATATTTAAATAACATATAAAGTTATGAAACTTCACTTCAGTCAAAACAATTAATGGGTTTCAGCCGCGGCCGCCATCTTTAGGACCTTTGCGTAGCGTAGCCGGTTACGCCCCTGCAGACCGCAGACAGACCCGTCGGAACAGAACTAAGACTAGACTGCATTAGGGAAAGCTTTTCCCATCCCTGTTGCAGTTTTCTGTTCAACAATTCCAGTCCCATCAGCACTGCACTCACAATAATTTATGTACAATCATTCTGGGCATTCACTCATCACTAACCCAAAGAAAAACTGAATAGTTGAACACAAAGTCGTGCGTTTGTGTGAGTCGTGTGTTTGTGTGAGTTGTGTGTTTGTGTGAGTCGTGTGTTTGTGTGAGTTGTGTGTTTGTGTGAGTCGTGTGTTTGTGTGAGTTGTGTGTTTGTGTGAGTCGTGTGTTTGTGTGAGTTGTGTGTTTGTGTGAGTTGTGTGTGCATGGGTTAATACAAGAAGAGTAAAATACTTTATTAATACACAGGCAATAGAAAAAGGGTGTGCCCACACTTTGACAATTGGTTGCTCAGGATGAATGGATGTGTGTGCGATGCATTGCTTTGGACAGCAGGTGTCACTAGCACTGTTTCATGAGGCTTCAGGTAAATGAACCTTTTGGTGAAGCAATGGGACGGAAAGCTGCCTCAGTGGGTCAGGAAGCTCCATTTGGCCATCACTAGATGTAGGCCTACATAATAATTACATTATAATTAAATAATAATTACATAATTACATTATTATGTTTATCTATGATCGGAAAGATTTCACACGCCAAAATAGCACACCTCATATAATCACGTGTCACACACACACACACACACACACACACACACACACACACACACACACACACACACACACACACACACACACACACACACACACACACACACACACACACACGTGTGTTATTGTGTATAGTATCGGCGCTGTTATGCGATGTTGAGTAAATTGCGTGTACTTCTCTGAAGGTCAGGAGCCTCGGGCGCGCGCGTCGGGCGCGCGCTGTGAGGGAGCGCGGGCGGGTGTCAGTCAGTCAGTCATGGCGGAGGGGGAGCTGGACGTGGATTCTCTGATCTCCAGACTATTGGAGGGTGAGCTCTTCCTCTCGTGTGTGTGTGTGTGTGTGTGTGTGTGTGTGTGCGTGATCGGTTGCGCTCATTCGCGCGGGTTCCGAGGGAAAGGCCCGTGTGTGTGTGTGTGTGTGTGTGTGTCTCGGCCTGCGACAACACCGCGGGATCATGTCACCTCAGAGTCCGTGATATGGTGGTGTG
>NC_090172.1:392500-405000 GCF_024679245.1 Pseudorasbora parva | reverse complement strand
GTGTGAGAAATCGAGCCGTATTTATATCATTTACCACCTCACACACAACGCTATATCCACCAGCCGTCTCTTCTCTGGGTATATGAGCCAGAGTGTGTGTTATTGACCTCACCGGAAGTGAAGTGCTGGTGGATATAGCGTTGTGTTTGAGGGAAAAAAGGAAATAAATACGGCTCGATTTCTCACACAGATAAACGTCACATTTTCATTTTTGTGTCCCTTTGATTCATTGCTAGAGTCCGACAGATTTTTTTTCTAACCATCTTTTGTATTTTGTATTAAACCACACAGCTTGTCGTTAGTTAGTTAAAGATATGCTGTGATTTGACATTTAAACATGGATTTTTCTTATCTGACATGTACACACAGATGTTTCATGGAAGCTTAGGTCATGAATATTTGTCTAAGTCATGGAAATGTATTGGTAAAAATGTGTATGAACTGATGTTTATTCAAAAACCCAAATCTCAAAATATTATTGAATGCAGTTGTAATTTTTCAGTGTAAATTATTTAATTGATTGGTAACAGCTCTATGGTGTCTTATTTTAAATTAATGTAAAATATGAAATTTAAGAATATAATATGAAACCTGAAGCACAGCCTATATTTAATAAGATTAGGGGCAAATGCCTTTTATAAACGGTTAAAAATCACAAATATGCAGATTTAAAATATGCCAAAGCTGACTGAACACTGGGGAGAATACTGCTTCAGAATAAGTTATATTTACAACACACACACACACACCAACACACACACACATCAAACTTTTTTTCCAGACAAGCAAATGTTTTACTCGGACAATTGAATGACGGCTTTACTGTCTGAAGGAGAAGCTTAATGTCAGCCCGGTCATGTTCATATCACTATCTCCAGTACTTTAAGAGTGTTCTGATATCTGCATGTAGTCAGCAGTTTCCTGTGTGTGTGTGTGTGTGTGTGTGCAGGGCTGCTGTGTGACCTGCTGTGGTCAGACCCAGATAAGGATGTCCAGGGCTGGGGTGAGAATGACCGCGGCGTCTCCTTCACCTTCGGGGCCGATGTGGTCAGCAAGTTCCTGAACCGCCACGACCTGGACCTCATCTGCCGCGCACATCAGGTGACCCCTCGGCTGACCTCTACTGACCCCTCGGCTGACCCCTGCTGACCTCTGACCCCAGTGTCCTCTGTCCCTCAGGTGGTGGAGGACGGGTACGAGTTCTTCGCTAAGCGTCAGCTGGTCACGCTGTTCTCCGCGCCCAACTACTGCGGAGAATTCGACAACGCCGGAGGCATGATGAGTGTGGACGAGACCCTCATGTGCTCCTTCCAGGTGACACACACACACACACGACCACGCCATCTTTATCCACAATCACACCACAAATATACCAACAGGATGCACTGAAGGTCATATAGAGCTGCCGTGCTTCAGTCACTAAAGCGATAGTTGAGCCAATAATGAGCCTGATGTTGATCTGCTGACCCCAGGGCATCCACATGTAGGTGTGTGTGTTTCTTCAGGAGAACACAGATGAAGATTTAACTCAACCGCTGCTGTGTGTCGGTCATATAATGATGTAAATGGGGAACAATTCTATGAGAGCAAAACAAACAAACACACACACACACACACACACCCTGCTGCTGGTGACGACACACTGATGTCTGAAGACACGAACCGATCGGTTTCTGTGAGAAACACAACAGTATTTGTGTTATTTTTACCTCATATCAGACGAATCTCATCTAGTGTTCCCGTCCGCTATTACTGCCGTCTGCTGAGGTCAGACTGGGGCCATCATAGATATATGTGACCCTGTCTGAGAAAACCCTCCTAAAGTCATTTTTTGTGATTCACTGTTTTCTACATAAAATCATCCTACATATGTAAAGAGCATTCTGTTAAAATATAACCGTGATATCTCTAATATTAACTGAGGATGGCTATGTTAAAGATTTGCTGAATTTCAGGCTCAGAAAATCCTGTTTTGAGAAATTCCAGTGTAAACACAAGCTTATTTTTAAAACTGCAACACATTTGATGCATAATTATCCTGAATATGAGCCATATACCACATTAAAGCTGAGATTCTCCCGTTTTCAGTGATATATGACACATTAATGGGGAAATTCTTAAAGGTGTGTAAAACAGGCTGATTTATGATGATGCTCATGTCCAAAGAGCACAAAAACATTCAAACGAAATGGGGGACGAGAGCTGGACTGTAGAAACAATTACCAAGTCAATTAATTGAAAGTATTTGTATAACTTTATTAATAAAATCATATATCCATGGAAAAAGTCATTAATATATAAAACAATTAATATATTACATTACACAGTATAAAATCTCTAACTGAAATTATTTTACTGGGCTATGTAACATTAGGTACAATACTGGAGTAAAACTAAAGAGAGGGCTAGTTCACCCAAAAATGAAAGTTCTGTCCTCATTTATTTACCCTCATGTTGTTCCTAACCTGCACTTTCTTCAGTAAACCGGTTATATCATTATTCAGGGTAATTACCCCGAGATTAATATCGGAACGGCTGTTTAAGCGATCAGCTGTTTCTGTTCCTGCTCGCGTTTAAGCGCTGCCGTGCCAAATAGCCGAGATAACTGAATTCATCAATCCAGTGTTTCCCGACCTTTCTTCAGTCATCGCGCACTTTGAAAATGTTCTACATTTAGTGGCACCCCCTCACATACGTTACGCCATCAGTAGACGCTCCATCACATCATCATCATCATCATCATCACAGATATTCAGGACAACAAGGCCGTCCCCAAACTGGTCTTACAAAGTCAGGAGCGTGAAATTGTCTAAAATGTCTTGGTGAAGCATTAAGAGTTCCTTTCACTGGAACTAAGGGGCCAACCCCTGAAAAACCCACCCTATAACCCCCCCTCCACTAAACTTTACACTTTTAGAAACGGCTCATTCTAGGATAATAAGCACGTAACGGTCTTTATACACCACTGAGAACACAGTTTTTTTTATTTTTTTATTTATTTTTAAAACAGGAAAAGATTAAGGACAATCGGGCCTGGCTCAGTATACAACTGATTTTCAGCAGGTTCCTGCTTCCTGCTGAGTTATGCATATGATACTGCGTTTCTGTCAATAGATCCTTATAAACGCTACACACTGCACCTCTCAGTCATGTTTGAGTCGTGATTATGAATTACGAAAGCCTGATTTGTGCTGGTTTGTGGCAGAAATGGCACGTGTATTATATATCTGTGTGTATAGTAGTGTTTGGGTGGTCACACTAACGCTCGGCTCTGTTGTTCTCAGATTCTGAAGCCGTCGGAGAAGAAGGCGAAGTATCAGTACGGCGGGATGAACTCCGGGCGACCTGTGACCCCGCCCCGGACGGCCACGCCCCCTAAGAAGCGGTGAAGGAGCGGCGAGGGGGCGGAGCTACAACACGTGTGAACCGGCATGAAGACTGTCTTAAATACAGATGAAGTAGTTTATAAACACGTTTTCTTTCTTTCTTTCTATTGAAGACTTGCTTTATTTCTTAGCTTTGGTTTGCCTCTCTGAGCTCACTGTGACGTCACGCTCTTCAGTGTTTAAACACACACACACACACACACACACTCGATCACAGGAGATTCACGCTCACTCGGATCATAACATCTGGACTTTAAGTGAATATAGTTTAACAAACCTCAGTGTGTGTTCAGGCCTCTTTATTCCCAGCTAACAGGGAATGCTCTCAGAACGTTGGCTAACGTTCTCTGAAAGTTCTCTCAAAGTTATCAAAAAACATTCTTGCATTAACGTTTTTAGAACGTTGTGCCAACGTTATTTGCTATTGAGAAACGTTCTAAAAACGTTAGCTATAAAACGTTATTCTTACATTGTTAGTGGAACGTTTTAAAAACGTTGCTACATAAAAAAAAGTATTAGTCATTACAAATTAGTCATACAGCTTTTTTCTCAAACTTCAGATACATAATTTGTATATCCAGAGACAACTTAATGACACTGAAATGCTATTTTCGTGTATATATTTATTTTTTTACAATCAGAAGAAAAATCTAGTAAACTAATTATGTATTAAATATAAATGTAATATTAATATAAAACTCAATTATAAAAGTGGTTTTAGCTTTTTTTAAGAAAGAATAAGATGCCAATAAACAAAAGCAAGTACATTAAAGGAAAAAACAGGAATATTATATTTGATCATACTCCATTGTTAGAACCTAACGAGAACGTTAATACAACGTTCCACAAACTGGACATTTCAACGTTCCTAGAACATTGAAAAACGTTTTTAGAACTTAATGAGAACGTTAGGGAAACGTTCTTATAACCTAAAATTATAAGCTGGGTTGAAGGTTCTGCAGAGTGTGTGCATTCACACACACCACCAGTTCATAAGTGGTTTCTTCACTTCAGTGTGTGTGTGTGTGTGTTTGGAGAAATACGTCCTGGGACACAAATGTTATTTATGTCCACTAAAACGAATTTCTGGAAGGATGACACACACATCGCGTTAATGGGAGTTCGTTTAACGTAACGTTCATTTAAGAACCAATGCTTGAAGAATGACACGATGGGATCCATTAAGAAAGAAACTAGAGGTTTATGAGCCAAAAACAACGCCATCATAACTCGATGGGAACATTAGCAGCAGTTCTGTTATCTGTGTGTGTGTGTGTGTGCAGCCATAACACAACAGTTCCGGGATTGTCTATTAAATAAACGTCTAACGAAACTCTTACATTTAATCATTTAGCAGATGCTTTTATCCAAAGCGACTTACAAAAAGCGGAGAGCAATAGAGGCAACGAAAGGAACAAGGCCAACAACCTGCCAGAGCTGAAGAGTTCTCAGTTAATCGAGCAGTACACACACACTCTTAATAATGCTAACTGAGCACCAGACGCTAGTCATGCGAAATAACTGCTCTTCCATAAGTATTTATTTTTATATTTCTCTTTATCACAAGTGTTTCAGATTCTTACTATCACGATAAATTATTCCTCTATTGACACGACGCGGCAGGCCAAACGCCTCAGCGTTACGCGCATGCGCACTTACTTGCAAAATAATGACCTATAATTCCACGCGAGTTTAACACTTTAATTTAGTTTAACGAGTTAAAGACGATCTTACACACAGAGTGTGAATTAGGAAGCAGATTGTGCAGTAGTGATGCTCGGCCGGCAGGTGGCGCTGAAAGCCTGTTATAATAACCATATCTCTGCTGTTTATTCTGAACCACACCCACACACCCCCACACACCCCCCCCCCTCTCTCTCTCTCTCTCTCTCTCTCTCACACACACACACACACACACACACAGTTTGTAACCCGTTTTTACTGCAGTAAATCAGACCATGATGTCCGAGTGTAGATCTGCTGTACTGTAAGATCGTTACACTGCGAATGAAATGAGCTTTCCTGTCGGAGTGAAAGAAGCTCCCAGAATGCACTGCGTCGGTCACAGGACGTGTCTTGTTTTGTCTTTGTTAAGTGTGTGTGTGTGTGTGTGTGTGTGTGTGTGTCAGTCGCAGGTCTGGACATGAAGTGTGTGTGGAGCTGTGTGTGTGTGTGTGTGTGTGCTGTTTGGACATGAAGAGCTGAGTTTGTGTGTGTGTGTGTGTGTGTGTGTGTGTGTGTGTGTGTGTGCTGTGTGAACATGAAGAGCTGAGTTTGTGTGTGTGTGTGTGGACATGAAGAGCTGAGTTTGTGTGTGTGTGTGTGCTATGTGGACATGAAGAGCTGAGTTTGTGTGTGTGTGTGTGCTATGTGGACATGAAGAGCTGAGTTTGTGTGTGTGTGTGTGTGTGTGTGTGTGTGTGTGTGTGCTATGTGGACATGAAGAGCTGAGTTTGTGTGTGTGTGTGCTATGTGGACATGAAGAGCTAAGTTTGTGTGTGTGTGTGTGTGTGCTGTGTGGACACGAAGAGCTGAGTTTGTGTGTGTGTGTGTGCTATGTGGACATGAAGAGCTGAGTTTGTGTGTGTGTGTGTGTGCTATGTGGACATGAAGAGCTGAGTTTGTGTGTGTGTGTGCTATGTGGACATGAAGAGCTGAGTTTGTGTGTGTGTGTGCTATGTGGACATGAAGAGCTGAGTTTGTGTGTGTGTGTGCTATGTGGACATGAAGAGCTGAGTTTGTGTGTGTGTGTGCTATGTGGACATGAAGAGCTGAGTTTGTGTGTGTGTGCTGTGTGTGTGTGTGTGTGTGTGTGTGTGTGTGTGTGTGTGTGTGTGTGTGCCACTGCTGTGTGGACATGAAGAGCTGAGTTTGACTCAGTGAGACTCTGACATCATCAGTGAGACTCTGACATCATCAGTGAGAATCTGACATCATCAGTGAGACTCTGACATCACCAGTGAGACTCTGACATCATCAGTGAGACTCTGACAGTGAGACTCTGACATCATCAGTGAGACTCTGACATCACCAGTGAGACTCTGACATCATCAGTGAGACTCTGACATCATCAGTGAGACTCTGACAGTGAGACTCTGACATCATCAGTGACACTCTGACATCATCAGTGAGACTCTGACATCAATGAGACTCTGACATCATCAGTGAGACTCTGACATCATCAGTGAGACTCTGACATCACCAGTGAGACTCTGACATCACCAGTGAGACTCTGACATCACCAGTGAGACTCTGACATCATCAGTGAGACTCTGACATCACCAGTGACACTCTGACATCATCAGTGAGACTCTGACATCATCAGTGAGACTCTGACATCATCAGTGAGACTCTGACATCATCAGTGACACTCTGACATCATCAGTGAGACTCTGACATCATCAGTGAGACTCTGACATCATCAATGAGACTCTGACATCATCAGCGAGTCTCTGACATCATCAGTGAGACTCTGACATCATCAACGAGACTCTGACATCATCAACGAGACTCTGACATCATCAGCGAGACTCTGACATCATCAGCGAGACTCTGACATCATCAGTGAGACTCTGACATCATCAGTGAGACTCTGACATCACCAGTGAGACTCTGACATCATCAGTGAGACTCTGACATCACCAGTGACACTCTGACATCACCAGTGACACTCTGACATCATCAGTGAGACTCTGACATCACCAGTGAGACTCTGACATCACCAGTGAGACTCTGACATCACCAGCGAGACTCTGACATCATCAGCGAGACTCTGACATCATCAGTGAGACTCTGACATCACCAGTGAGACTCTGACATCATCAGTGAGACTCTGACATCATCAGTGAGACTCTGACATCATCAGTGAGACTCTGACATCATCAGTGAGACTCTGACATCATCAGTGAGACTCTGACATCACCAGTGAGACTCTGACATCATCAGTGAGACTGACATCATCAGTGAGACTCTGACATCATCAGTGAGACTCTGACATCATCGGCGAGACTCTGACATCATCAGTGAGACTCTGACATCATCGGCGAGACTCTGACATCATCAGCGAGACTCTGACATCAGCGAGACTCTGACATCATCAGTGAGACTCTGACATCACCAGTGAGACTCTGACATCATCAGTGAGACTCTGACATCATCAGTGAGACTCTGACATCACCAGTGAGACTCTGACATCACCAGTGAGACTCTGACATCATCAGTGAGACTCTGACATCATCAGTGAGACTGACATCATCAGTGAGACTCTGACATCATCAGTGAGACTCTGACATCATCGGCGAGACTCTGACATCATCAGCGAGACTCTGACATCATCGGCGAGACTCTGACATCATCAGCGAGACTCTGACATCAGCGAGACTCTGACATCATCAGTGAGACTCTGACATCACCAGTGAGACTCTGACATCATCAGTGAGACTCTGACATCATCAGTGAGACTCTGACATCATCAGTGAGACTCTGACATCATCAGTGAGACTGACATCATCAGTGAGACTCTGACATCATCAGTGAGACTCTGACATCATCGGCGAGACTCTGACATCATCAGCGAGACTCTGACATCATCGGCGAGACTCTGACATCAGCGAGACTCTGACATCATCAGTGAGACTGACGGATAGGGAGCTGTTTGCAGTGATGATGATGCGTTATGATAATATACTGTTATTAATATGTGTCTCGTGCCGTCAGACACACTGGAATTCATGCTATGAGACACAACACACACTACATTCTTCCCACAGGGCTCTGTGTGTGCGTGCGTGTGTGTGTGTGTGTGTGTGACTCAGTTCCTGTTCCTCCAGTGTCTGAGAGATGTGAGACATCAAGCCGTAGGTTTAGTCTCAGCTTTGGTGGGACTATATATAATATTTCAGATTATATATAATATGTTTTATATATATATATTTATTATAGTCTATTATTTATGTTACTGAGCATGGAAATGCACTATAGTTTATTTTCAAAATTGATTTGGAAAAAAGAAAACACACAAGATGGCATGTTTAATATAAACAGTGCTTGTGGACTGTATTTGTCTGGTGTTCCTCCTATCCCGGTATAGGCCTGTTGAAGATCAGTAGCTGTAGCTTTGATGCAGTGTGAGTGTGAGTGTGTGTGTGAGTGTGTGTGTGTGTGTGTGTGTGTGTGTGTGTGAGTGTTTGTACAGGGTCAGATGTTCTCTCCCTCATTTACTGTTCTTAGGTTCGTCGTCAGTCACTGGACAGACCCACTGATACCGAACGCGAGCTCGACAGGTTTTTAAAAAACCGCGCAAGTTTCCAGCGCTTGTTCTCGAGACTCCGTCGCTATGGCAGCAAAGCCGCTAAATCTCAATCTTGTGCATCGCGTGCCGTATTGGTTTACTGCGGGACGCGTCATTTTGCTTGTAAAGGACGATTCCGTATTTCAAGGGAAGGTGGCCGTCGGAATCGATCCATAGAGCATCACGAAGGAGTTCGCTACAATATTGGTGGGGACAATTTTGCCATCTTAAAATATTGATTGGGACTAGTACCTGTGTCCCCCCTACACCAACGCCCATGAGTTCAACATGCTCACACACGCCATCATCCTCGTTTAGTGGAGGGGGGATTATGGGGTGAGGTTGGCCCCTTAGTTCCAGCGAAAGGAACTCCAACAAAGTTGGAGCATGAAATTGTCCAAAATGTCTTGGTATGCCGTGTCGGCTCAGATCCGGCTCACACGCGGTCAACACATGCTCACGATATCAAGCATGTGACTCTCACAGCGGCTCATTGTGTAATGAGTTTTTCATCATCATAATCACGTGCTTTCATATGCAAAAGAGAGGCGTTCACATGGAAACGTAGAGCTGAAAAACCCCAGAGCGTTTGGATTGCAAATGAACATCCCACTGCAGGGCAAACACAACCATCTCTCTCCGACACGAGCCCCTGGGCATCCGGCTCTGTTAGACAGCTCTGCATGCCATCCATTACAGCGGAGGTCACGTTAACTGAAGTCCACATGAGACGAAGACAGAGACGGCTGCAAACACGCTTCAAACAAAGGGCCTAAGGGCTATAAAACAGCCCAAAGATCCCTTCAGTGAACGTTTCATTTTATTTTCATACCAACTACAGCTGCACAAAGTCTTCCAAATAATAAAGAAAACACAAATGAGGATAAAAAACTGAAAAATACACAGAATGCACACAGGACAAAGACACGGTAACGATCCGTACCAGCTCTTAGTATGAAGAATTTGTAATAATCGATCTAGATAAAGAAGTTTGTCCGGTCAGGCCGACTTTAAAGCGATCCCTATCAGCATCCGAGCTTCCGGACACAGACGGACGGCTGACTGCTGTTTAATATGCCGGCTATAAATCTCCCGTCGTCTCTCGTGTCATATCTGAGGCCCTTTCTGTCCAGGTTTAACCCTGTGTGACTACAGCGGACATCATTACACACGATAGATAACGAGGATGATGATATGACTGAGCTCAGTCAGGTGTGCTGGGACTTCAGTTTTCTGTTCTTTGCTGAAGGCCCGAGATCGGACGAGCTTTGTGCGGACATCAGGCATCCGAGCGATGAAGAAACTTGATATTATTCCAGAAGAGTTTCACACACAAGCCTCTACACGGCAAAACATGCTCTTCTTACTCAGTATTCTTGTCTTGTTTCTAGTCCAAACATCTAAAAATTCTTTGAAAAAGTAATTGTCTTGTTTTGGGGAAAATAACTCAAAATGAAGAGAGTTTTTGCTTAAAATAAGATCAATAATCTGCCAATGGGGTGAGAAAAATAATCTTGTTTTCTGTTTGAGTTAAGATTATTTTTCTCACCCCATTGGCAGATTATTGATCTTATTTTAAGCAAAAACTCTCTTCATTTTGAGTTATTTTCCCCAAAACAAGACAATTACTTTTGCTTGTCTAGTAAATGTTTCTTAATGTGACATTTTTAGATGTTTGGACTGGAAACAAGACAAGAATACTGAGTAAGAAGAGCATTTTTTTGCGTGTGTATTGTGTAAATGAGTTATCGTAGTCCATGATGTGTCATAAACACGCACAGAGCGTATTCATCTCTAATGCTGTGGGCGAGTGTTCATGAATAGTGTCAGTGAAATCGACTCTTTGTCTAGTGAATCAATGAGACTCTGTGCACAGCTGTGTGTGTGTGTGTGTGTGTCTCACCATGTACATGCTAACATGGGTCTGATCTTTCTTTTGATATATTGCATGTCCTATGCAAATTGTGTGAAAATGATCAGAAATGCTGGCAACATAAAACACTGACTGAGAAAGAGTTCAAGGATTGCGGCGTTTTATTTCACAAAACATTTCATTAAAATAATAATTTGCTTCGACAAAAGTACAAGTCAATGACATTTCCTCAAAAACAAATGAAAAATTAACAAAATAAATTAGGAGCAAATCAATAAAGCACACAAAATAGTAAATAGCAGCACAAACTACAGTCACAAACACAGCTCAACCAACGGAGAACATTACAGGATCAAACCTGTTCAAATAAACACCACACTCATTTAAAAATGTCAGATTCAAGTAAGAACAATCTCATTACTGCAGTGACGAGTCGAATCCTGACCGACGCGCCGTTAACTCACGACTGTAAACGGGTTTAAACATGTCAGGAGTTTACAACGTTAGCATTAGCATGTAAGCTACAGCGTTTATATTGTCGTAATATTAGAGTTGGACCTGCTTATGACTCAATGCCATCATTTAAACTGAGACTACAGGATGCTTTCAAAATGATTTCAGCTTCATTTATAACCGTGATCAATCTGAAAATGTTACAGCGTTGAAAAAATAATCATATTTACCCATCATGGTTGAGAGAAGAGCACCCAATGAAGTCACGGCCAAAACCTGCCTAATTAGGTCAAGGCCCGCCCAATCACGGCCAAGACCTGCCTAATTAGGTCAAGGCCCATCCAATCACGGCCAAGACCTGCCTAATTAGGTCAAGGCCCATCCAATCACGGCCAAGACCTGCCTAATTAGGTCAAGACCCGCCCAATCAAGGCCAAGACCTGCCTAATTAGGTCAAGACCCGCCCAATCACGGCCAAGACCTGCCTAATTAGGTCAAGACCCGCCCAATCACGGCCAAGACCTGCCTAATTAGGTCAAGGCCTGTCCAATCACGGCCAAGACCTGCCTACTTAGATCAAGACCCGCCCAATCACGGCCAAGACCTGCCTAATTAGGTCAAGGCCCGTCCAATCACGGCCAAGACCTGCCTAATTAGGTCAAGGCCCGTCCAATCACGACCAAGACCTGCCTAATTAGGTCAAGACCCGCCCAATCACGGCCAAGACCTGCCTACTTAGATCAAGACCCGCCCAATCACGGCCAAGACCTGCCTAATTAGGTCAAGGCCCGTCCAATCACGGCCAAGACCTGCCTAATTAGGTCAAGGCCCGTCCAATCACGACCAAGACCTGCCTAATTAGGTCAAGACCCGCCCAATCACGGCCAAGACCTGCCTAATTAGGTCAAGACCCGCCCAATCACAGTCTGAGGGGTTCTCCGCTAAAAACCTCCTGCAGCGAGAGGAAAGTCGGCCGATTGTGAGGAAACTGCAGCCTCGGGTCTAAACCTTTATGAAAGGTTCTGTCAGTCTATTTGAGTAATGTTTTACATACTGGAGTCTCCGCTTTTCTAAGTTTTAAATGAAGTTTTGAGGTGACGCGTCACAATTTGATCAAATAATGAGAAGATAACCGTAGTGCTCAGGTGAAGGGATCATCATCTGGAGCGCTTTATTAATCAAAATATATTAGCTATATTAGGCTAAAAACTGAACACCTGCCAAAACCGTATCAGGCTCCTCCCCCTAATGGGCGGAGCCATGTTTCACGTTTACTGCTGGGAAAACTCGCGGTTCCACATTTGGCCAGTGTTTAGAGACAGAAGTGTGTGTTTGTGACAGGAGAACACATCACACAGGATCTTTGGTAAAATCTCACAGGAAACATTTTAGTGATGTAAACTTTACATTTGGACACAACCTGTTCAGACATTTGATTTTCAAGCACGTTCAGAGTCCAAGTCATTTTGTTAAATATGTTTTTTATAAAATAAAAGGT